>NC_135865.1:19629410-19929410 GCF_031162955.1 Sander vitreus
CCACATACCTGTCATTGCTGAGTGAACCTTGTCCTATGCGTTACCATGGTGCCCTTAACAGAGGGTGTGTCTGCACAATAGGTGTGCCATAGAAGTGTACCTCAACCCAAAACTGCTGCCTGTACCTTAAAGCAATCTGAATCATTACATTGCCACCGCATACGTGAGATAAAAAGACATTTCTTCTCGTCTTTTCGAAAAAAAAAAAAAAAAGAATATCAATGTATGTATAATGAGCAACTACTTCAGACAAGCAAGAAAGACAATGCATCCCATCATATATTGGGATTGATGGGAAGGATACATGGTGTAGTTACCACGAAGAGCCACTAGAAACACTGACAAGCTCGGCATGTGGCAACAGTCGCCAATCTATGGTGTTATGGCAAATGTGGTTCATTGTGTAGCTATTGCGTTCTAAACAATAAGCTCTGACACACGTCATGCACTCTAGTGATGAACAAATGACTTATTGTGTTTTTAAAATAAGAAAAGAATACAAATTTAGAAAAAGAATTCAAACAAAATAGATGTCTTTGAGAACAGAGATATCTAATAAAAAAAAAAACAGTAGCCTGCGCTTACAGGCCTTTTAAGAAGTGACCCAGTGTAAATAGTAGCCTAAAAAAATGGGTAAATGGATACATTTTAACTACCTGTTTTAGTTGAAGAAATGAACAATTAAGGCATTCAGGGTGTGTTGTTTAATCCTAACAAAAACAAATGCAAGGCAAACCGCGGTTTCCAGCACAATGTCTAGTTAAGCAACATCTGAGTGGACAAAGACCAAGCGTCAAATCTAGAAAGTGAGTCGAGTAAGCTACCATTTTTGTCCCAACTTTTACGACTGTTTGTGATTTAAATTTTCGTGTGAAAATAAAACAAAAACAGACGTTTAAACAGCGCTTGAGTGGGCAAAGTAGCCGATCAAACTGCACCAACTTACACAGTTCATTTGCGGTTACAGGCTTACCTTAGTGCTCACTCCAGTGAGAATGGGCAAACGGTGACACACTCCGCCAAAATGAGAACCAAACAATAAGTAACTGAGCCCGCGTAAAACCGACACAAATAACGTTTAAATCCACCTATACTTTGGTTTTACTGTTTATTTTTGTTTCTTTTAAAACATGGGCTGACTGTGTACTGCTCGACCTATCCTCGTTTGTTTTTCTGTCGCAAGCTGACTGCCTCGGTGCCTACACCTCGTATCAAGCTAGTCCGGATGTACAATCCACTTCCGCTCACAAGTTTCAAAATAAACGGCATTTGGGAATGGACAGATATACAGTACATGTACGTATATCAATGGCATTTGGTTAGCAGAGTCTGAATTACCAGTCCTGAATTAAAAATTAAAAAGTTAAAATTAAAAAGTGCAGAAGTATTATCAGCAAAATGTACCTAAAGTAAGGAAAATTACTCATTATGCAGAATGGATCCTTTCACTTTCAGTTATGTTATTATAGAATATTATTATTCAGTTTTTTATCACTAACGAATTGTAGCCTATTGTAATTTAATGTTAAAAGTCACGTTAAAGTCAAATTCCTTGTGTGCACATACTTGGCCATAAAAACTGATTCTGATGTTATAGTTCGTCATGGTGTTTTTATTTTAAAGACTTTCTATAACTACTGATTAGATTAGTAGTATAACACTGACTTATATTATATAGGCCTAAGCATATCATGTGTTTTTTTTGTAAAAAGTAACAAGTTACCGACTATGCTAGTTACTGTAAGTAATATAATACTAGTATATATAATAGTAATAATAGTAATATTAAACTTTATTTACATAGCCCCTTTGAAAACAATGTTACAAAGTGCTATAGCAAGGAAAAACTAAATTAAAACAAATCCCCAACACAATTAAAGAAGGCCCAGCAAATTAAAGTACAGGGAGGGGAAATGAATGAAATACCCAAAATACATTAAAATAAGCACATAAAACACATAAACGTAGTCTAAAGATACGTTTTTTAGAAGTGATTCAAAAGATGTGACTGATTCTGTGAGATTTGCTACTTTTAGTGTTATATAATCATATATTATATTCGATTATTATTGCAGATTCATTCAAGTATAAACAGTATTTCAATGTTGCAGTCAAGATGCAGACTACTGTCAGTTTGTTTAATACATAACAATGTATAAACTATTTTTATGAATATTCAAAAAAGGTTCTGAAGCTATAACATAACAGAAAATATAAAAAAGCTTACAAAATCAGTTAAGTTCCATATATATTAGATAAATGTAAATTATCCAACAAAAATATTTTTTTATGTTTTCCATAAAGAAAGTAAGCAGTAGCCTATTTAGAATCTCGCACTTAAGCTTTAATGACTGTAAACAAGTAAGTTGCTTAACATTTTTACTTTTTTTATACAGTACATTATAACATTCAACAGTTATTGAAGAGAACATTTTTCTTTTGAAGGAACATCCCTTAATTTTCGGTGAGACCGTGCTGTCTTCGGTTAGCTTGATCACCGGTTCCTTTGGTGACGTCACCAACGCCTGGACTGGTACAGGACAACGCCAAAGGAAATGGGACAAACTCTGGGGGACTAACCCTAACCCTCTCGCCCACGGCTGATGACAATGGAAAATTTGCTTTACATTCTATTTATTACATTCATCTAGGTCCAACATTTCATTTTATTGTATTCATATTACATTGTGAAATGTAGTAGGCTACAGGTAGGCCTACTAAATGCCGTTTCCTGGGTCAAGAATGATACATGTGTGATTTCCACATTTTTCAATCATTTGACATATTGTATGAGCAAGTAGCAATATTAGTCGACACAAGACAGTCAACTAGATACTCCAGCTCGACTCAACTACATTCAAGATGAGATCAACTTCATTGTACACCCACAGGAAAATTAAAGACGTGTCACAGCTGCATAAAGAAGTAGACTACAACAATAAGTGCATAGAGAATAATCACAGACGTGTTATACACCATACTACATAAAAGAGTATGATTGTATAGGCCTAAATGTAATACAGTAAATCAATACAAACCTAGGTCTACTTGTGTGGTGGGTAAAGTGATTTTTTTCTGCAGCTAGCAGTGTAGAGTCATGAAAAAGTAAAATACTTTGGACTCCTATTAAGAAAATGTCAACCTTGAGACGTTCAAATAAAATGTTTAAAAAGTAAGTTGAGCAATGAAAACACGTTTGTCAGTGATATGAAAGCTGTAATACATTGAATAGTATTGTGTGATTGATTATCTTTATGGAAAGATGAGTTTTGGATGACTAAACTTCAAGCTCGTAGATTGTGACAGTCACATCTTGAAAAAAAACGAGTCAGTCCTATTTTGCTATTAAAAGTAAAAGAAGGTTGGCATTTTCTGATAGGATCAAGCTTTATCAACAATTATTGAATCATGAAGTAATGTTGAAAATAAAGATAGTATTATCCAAGTTTCTTTTGTTCCAGCTTATTTACAGTTTTTGCTGATTGCTAACAAGCATTGAGCAATACTTAAGCCACTTTTTCCAAATTCTTCATACAGTCTCTGCATTACCAACATGCATCTTGGCCAAACATTTAATCTCACCTCAAAAACTCACTCAAACCACCAAACCACTTCATACATGTCTCAAAACAAGCTTGCTGGACCAAAACACTGGCAACACCTCTCACTCAGAAAGCAAACATCATCACTCATAACACACTGACCTAAACAACACTGACAACTGGGAACATTCCATAAATAATGAACTTAATTTAGAACAATAATCTTTGAAGCTTGAACGTTTGTGGTTATACATAAATGAGTATTTTATTATAGAGAAAGAATAACACATTTCACTTTATTGACTGTACCAAAGTATATGGAAGAAAAAATAATCATAAATTAGCTTCAAAATCATTCATTTTTTATATTTGTGCATATCGTAATTTACTGTAATGGTGAAAACTAAAAAGTTCAAACTAAAAAATAATTCTTGATTTTCCAGAGCTCTAATAATAATTAATATTATTTTATTTTTTTAATATTACTTATACTATAGTATAATCACTCATAGTGTACAGTATGTGAGGGTTCTATAATGCAGTGGTTCCCAACCTGGGGTCCGGGGACCCCTCAGGGGGGCTGCAAAGATCAGAGGGGAGTGCACAAGTCTTTATCTGGTTTGAGGTTGAGGTAAAAAAAAATATTTGCACATGTTAAACAAATTATGATAATACACTAGAATATATAATGTATACAAAAGTCTGTATAAAAACTATATATTTTTGTTCTTGCTTAAAATTGTAGGCAGGCTACTTAGTAGGCCAAACCTCCGGGACCTCTTAACCTGTGACCCTTGCTGTCATCAGGTCAGCTGCTAGCTGCTATCATCCTCGTTTTTCCTGCCGCCACGGCATCACTATTTTATGACTAAAACATGGTGGAGAAACGTAAATGTGCTGATTACTCCTCTGTATCAAATAAGAAAGTAAGGCTCTATCTCGAGAGTTACCTCAACTTCGGTTTCGGAGGGGGGGGCTCAGCTTTTCTTAGACATAAGTAGGGGGGGCGCCAAGGAAAAAAGGTTGGGAACCACTGCTATAATGTATACTTTATTACAGTTTTTCTTGATTGCTTTGACACAGCAGTCAACTCAAACTCCACATTTTTCAAAACAGTTAACACACAGGCCGAAACAGTGGCACTCATGGTCAAAATGACACATTTTGTTTGCAAAAGGCTCTAACCGTGCCAAAACATTTAAAATATGCAACAAAAGAAAAATAGATAGATAGATAGATAGATAGATAGATAGATAGATAGATAGATAGATAGATACTTTATTCACCCCGAAGGAAATTTTAGGATCCAGTAGCTTAGACAACCTTAACACAACAAACACATATACACACATATATCACACATACATAAGAATAAAAATAAAAATCACGCACAGAAATGCAATGACCATGATAAGGTCTGTGCATGTGAACAATCTAACGAATTTTCTACAATTTGAACTATTTTAGTATTATGGCAAAGCATACTAAAGATGAGAGTGCTTTTCATTATGCCCAACAGTGTGTAGTTGGTTAGACAAAAATCTGGTAATATGAATGAAGTGTGTGCCATGTGGTGCAAAAGTTTGATTTTGATAATGCTATATGTAGTTTTGGTTGCAGTGCTTCATTTTGCAGGATATATGAGATATTTTGCAGTTTGGGTGTGTGGTTTTGTGAATTGTATTGAGTATTTTGATGATGATAAACCACACTAGTTTGCTAAATTGTGTTTTAGCAATTGGAAAAAACTGTAAGGCCTGCAGACTGACTGCTAATTGAAGATTTGTGTGAAGGAGTGTCAAACAGGTGCTTCAGTGATTTCACACTGATGTAGGTAGTTTCTAATAGTTAGGAACAGATGGTTTCTGTTTGGTCACCATAGCTAAAACAATGGAGTTTGGACTGCTGGAATGACATCCATGTTAACTGTTCTGCAAAAGGGTGGGGAAAATGTGTTAATCCAATGAGAAAGGGTTAACACATTTGCAAGAGGTGTCTTCTGCTCTGCTGAGACAGTGATGATGAAAACCGAGTGGATCCCAGTTTCTTTAAGCAGGTCAAACAATCAAGAAAAACTGTAAATTACAATGTTTTCATTCTGTTGTTATTACACACAGGCCTGAATTTCAGACACATGCACTAATGGAGAGATGTCACAGTGAGGGGGCTGCCCATGGAAAGGCGCCCCGAACAGTTGGGGGTTTGGTTCCTTTGCAGTGCCCAGGAGTTGAACTGGCATTTCTCCAGCTACAAGTTCCCAACCCAACTCCCTACTGAATGAGCTACTGCCACCCTCCCTCTCTCCTGCATTTGGCCGCAAGTTCTCATCAACATCACATCTTAAGTCTTCTCTTTCAGCTGAAATTGCAATCAGCTGTTTCGAATGATTATTGCTTCATTTTATTGTAAATATTTTTGCTAAGATGTTCTCTATATTTTACAGTAATTTGGTTGCTACAGAAATGCACAGAATAATTCTGTTTTGATTGTGTTTTAACATTTTAAAAGCAGTGTGGTATCAATTAAAAAACTGTGCTGCAGATACATTGTGTTTTGCAGGTGGTATGGAGGAGAAAAGAGTTCATGGATTTTGAAAAAATCACAAATATTTTTTGCCAAACATGATTCACAGTTTGGTCCACATACACTTTTGTTTTGCTGACTGTATGAAGAGTTTTCACAATGGGACTTCAGTTTTGTCCAATGCATGTTAGCAATCGGAAAAAAACTGTAATACTCATGCTGTTGCTTTGGCGTGTGTGTGCGTGTATGAGTGTTCTTGTCCATTTTTGTATTATTCCCTTCAAAGTCATTTTTTATCATGGTGTTTTATCAATCAAATGCATTAAATAAGTTATTACTATTACATTATATGATAAAAGTTGTGAATTCAGTAAAAAAGGGGCTTCTCAAAAACCTCTTTGGGTTATTATTGACTCATTTTCCACTGTTTGTGCATGCCATGAAAGTTAACATGAAGTAAAGATTAAGAATACATCTAAACTTAAACTGTAAACCAGAGGGTTACATTATATTCCTGTCACTATGCCAGACTTTCCACCAACTAGATATATAGATAGATAGATAGATAGATAGATAGATAGATAGATAGATAGATAGATAGATATATAGATAGATAGATAGATAGATAGATAGATAGATAGATAGATAGATAGATAGATAGATAAATAAATAAATAGATAAATAGATAGATAGATAGATTTTTATTGAGCCCAAAAATCCATATATTATTATCAGGATATTACAGTGTTACAGCAGCAAAATATCAGACACACAGCACACATACAGAATATACATAATAGGATACAATATACATAAGGATAGAATACAATAACAAATATTCAAAATATATACAAGTTAGGAATAAAAATGTACAACTACTTAAATAGTATTAATTAAAACTTGTACACATCTGTAAAATGAGTCTAAAAAAACTGGATTCGGCTCATAAACAACAGCTCTCGAAGCCATAAATTCTTATATAAGATATAATAACTTTTCTCATTTGCAATATTCATCCCTTTAACATTTTACACTGATGCAACTTCATTCTCGTGTTCCTTATTCCACAGCACCCCCACATGTCAATCTTTATTTATACACATTGAAAGGGGTGTAAAGGTTTTTTGGTACTCATCTGAAACTTTGGGATGTGAAACTGAAAATGACAGGCCCAAGGGCAAAACAATGCTTCAATTTATAGTGAAATGTGAGCAAAATCATAGCAATCAAAAACAAAAATGTTTCTTGCACACAGATCTAGCTGCCCTTCCACAAGGGGGCAGAGCAGAGAAGCTAAACACTGTCTCTGTATCCATCATCATTTGTGCACGTCACACATACAGTACCAACCTCTACAGGGTCATGCTATAGTGTCACAATATCAAAATAACCAACCCAACTCCCTACTCGCATTCAACAATGACTTTCATACCCTTACAAATCAATTTGATTAGAAAGCAATTAGATGATAAATTAGAAGCACATGCTTATAACATTTAAGGTTGTTTTTTTTTATACAGCTGACTCAAGGATAATTGGAAAGAGCTGAGGTGCATGTTTACACTACCAGACATTGAGCTGGTATTATTAGATTTCATGGTTGAATGTCACGTAACATTAAATTACAAAACATCTGATGGCATGTGACCACTGTATAGAGGATTTAAAGCTGCTGTAAAAGTGCAAAAATGATCGGAATGGTCTGTCTTTCATACCCCTCCTCTCTTAAGCCTAAGGAGAGCTTGACTTATTAATCAAGGCTTAGTAACACTTGTCAACACTTTATCTGCCACTGCTATAACCAGGATGTCTTCCATTTTCTCACCAGCCATACCAAGTCATCCCACTGAGTGACTGCTGAGAGCCCTGCAGCTCATCAGAGCTATAGTTACAACGCTGATGAAACTATAGATGTTTATTTTGGCAGTAAGGCGCCCGTCTTTAAGGCAACCTGATTGGAAGTGATGATGTACGTGATGAACCGGTGGCTCCTGTGCTATGTTTGCTATTCTGTGGCCTCCAGACCCAGTGAAATGTGAATCACATAGACTGTAAAATGTGTATGATGTGTAAATTGATGTCTTTTTTTGTTGTGGCTGTGTTATCATACATGCTATCTCCAAAACATCTGACAGTGTGAAAAAGTAATTTTAGTGAACACAAGACAATGCAATTTGCAAATAAAAAGTAATCATCAAAACACATGTGTACCATACTGTACCTAATTTTGGCTTAGTATATATTGCATATATTTTGGCTTTGCACTTTATTGTTATTGTAATAGTGGACTTTTATATGTGCACGCTTCCCACTTTGTATTGCAACTGCTGCGCAGCAATTTCCATAAATAATAAATAAGGTTTTTATGTTATAATACTCAGAGATGTGATCAAAATCATTTACAAGGTAAAACTAATGCATTCTAATAAAACAGCCCTGCAATCCATATTAGTTTATGACGGTTATGACATTTACCTTACTATTAGATACACCTCCCAAGCGAGGTGTATCTAATAAACTGACAACATATAGAGTATATATGTTAAAGAACAGTTGTATGTTTGTTGTCTTGCCGAGTGTTAGATGACAACATCGATACCACTCTTATGTCCGTTTAATATTAAGTTAAAGCCATAACTGCTTAGCATAAAGACTGGAAGCAGAGGGAAATAGCTAGCCTGGCCTACAATCACCTCTAGAGCTCACTAATTTCAACCTTTACATCCCATTTGTTTAATCTGTACAAAAACCAAAGTGTTAAAAGTCCTGAGAGAAAAGTTCTCTGAGAGGTTCTATGTGCTTTCAACTCTTTGTATGCAGAGAAGCATACTAAGATTCACAAATGTCAGAAACTGACCGAAATAATATTGCTCCTAATTGTAAAGAGACTACGTAGAGCTGGTCAGTACATCTACAAGCAAATCTTCAACACCAAATCCTCAAGCTAAGCTTAGTATTCTGAATCATCAATGTCATTGACTGAATCAGTAGCTCTTTTTTTAAAATCTGTTAATTACTTGTTAAAAGTTTACTGACAGACCACAGAAAAGCTACAGAAACAATCATGATATAATAAGTCTGTTGCAGATAGGTGGTTGTTGAGTCATATTACTCTTACAAACAGTGTTGGTAAAGGTGTAATTTTGTATTGAACTGTAGGAGACAGGTTGAAGCTGCAACAGACTGTTGCTGTTTCTCCATTGCTAAATGGAGTGCAGCCCAATTGATATTATTACACCTGTGGTTTTCTTGCTACATAATGTCAAAATGTCTGCCATGAAAAAAAAGGTCTATACCAGGACCTTGAAACTGAGGCAGCTAAATAGAATTCAGACATAATTCATTTTCTTGTCCACACCAGTGCTTTTCCTTCCGTGACATTTAAAAATGTCTTCTGTGAAAAGGGCCTATCATGGCATTATGATTGGTGATGTCATGTGTATTTGAAAAAAGAAAATATATGAATGGCTACTACGAACTAGGAATCTTTGAACTGACCTGAATGAAATAATTCAAATTAGCAAACTAATTTGTAATTTCTAACTCAAGTGTTACTTTGTGGCACACACTTGTAAACAAATCCTTATTCCTTTTTTGACACAGCAAAAGTAAAACATCTCTTTAACCAAACCTATAGGCCTTTGCCATCAGAGTAACCAAATAATAAAAGCCTAACAGCATTACAAAGTTGGGAAGGTTCACGGTTGGACAGTTGGCCCCCAGCTGCCACCATACCACCAGCCTCAATCTTCCACCAGCCCCCAGATCTTTGGGATCTGTATTCTTGGACATGGGGGCTTGGTGGTAGCTGCCAGAGTGCCACCATGACAGCTGCCCTTGCTTTGCAACAGACAGAATTAGTAAGATTAACACAGCCAGAGACAGAGGGGCCCAGTTGTTGTCCCGATAAGTGAGGTCAGATGAGACTGCAGCACCTTTTTAGTGAATGGGACCACGAGAAAAACAACTAGAAGTAATTTACAAGTTCTTAACATGGGACTTTTCTCTGAAACTAGTTTAGATTAACTGGATGTTGGACTGAGGCATCATCAGAAGAGGGGGCGGTAATTAACCTTTAGTAAAGGAACAAATCCCCATGTCCATAAAATACAGTAGATGGCTATAGAAGTCTTTTATTGTAAAAATGACACTAAGGGGAGAGATTACCATTAAAGATTAAAATAGTATTACTGTTATAAGGATCCTTTCTGCTCTACTTTTTTAGGCTCTCTATAATCGCTGCATAATAAACGCGGTGTGCTTTCCAATGTCACAGAAACATCCAAATGATTCCAGAGGAAAGCAGATGAGAGTAATTCTGTATCTGTTGGTTTCAGTTTGTGGTTGTATAGGTAAAAGGCAAAAGGAACAAAAGAAAAGACAAATTTCAGTATCTAAATAAAGTGCCTGGTGACTGCTGGGGTTGAAACATTGCACTAATCTCCACAGGGATTTAGCAGTCTGGGAACACAACACCAGGCTAATGACTGAAGATTTGCTGTGTCATATATAGACCCACATCACTGCTTTGGCAGCGAGCAAAAAAAATAAAAAATAAAGTAAAAACGAGCACAGGAGGCTTTTAATCGGCATCATAAATTTGAATGCCAGCAAAAAAAGCAACCACACTGACCAGAGAAATGTGCACAGGTGTCTGTAGTTTCACTAATTTGACTTTAAAAATGTTTTTGGCCATTGCAAGAGTTTAATTGCTGTTACTTTATATTTAAAACGGTTTGTTGTTTTCCTGGTTTTGTGTTTGGCATGTCCTGTCTGTCCTAATGCATGCTAGGAATTAATAAGGCATTAAGGAATACACAGGAATGCATGGAATGATGAATGTATGCATAAATTACTGAGCAGGGACCTCTTAAAACAAATGCTAATTCATTTATCTTCCCATCTAAAGTATCTTCAGACGAGTAAACACATATTTTCCATAGTTTTGTTCTTTGTTTGAAATCTTTATTGAAAAATAATCAGGTTCAAGTTTCAAATCCTCCTGTTGCAGATTACTTTTCATGTTATCTTGTGTGCAACGCAAGAAAAGTAATCCTACTCATCTCTGTCACAATGAAGTTTGAGGGGATGTTTTTGTAATTCTGCATACTTTTCTCCTTTCTACCACATGACCATACCTCATGATGTAAAATGCCCTGCATGTGAAATTTTTTAAAGCAAATCCTTATTCAATATAATATAATACAATTGTTGGAGCAAGTTAAACCATCAAGTTAAGGCTTAGTGAGGCTAAATTTGAGGCTAAAAAATGTATCGGGCCTAATTTTTATTATATACAATAAACATAAAATATCCTGTGTTTAGAATGGAAGGGTTGTTAGTCTGTAGCTGGCAATCAGATGCAGAAACTCGTCTCTTTTCCATCACCCTGATGGATTTTGTTACCGTTGGACAGAGCCAGGCTAGCTGTTTCCCCGTTCACAGTCTTTGTGCTATGCTAAGCTAACCAGCTGCTAACTGTAGCCTTAATGAACGGACTATAATGTAAGGGTGGTCACTGTCTTCTCATCTAACTCTTAGCAAGAAAGCGAACAAGAGTATTTACCAAAATGTCAAATATTCCCTTAATGCACGTAATCCTGTGTGAGTCTTCAGCATCAAATCAAGGCTGTGGTAGTCACACTTGCTAAGCTGCATCTATACCCTATTCCCACAGTGCGAGCCCAATATTATTGTGTCCCTCTTCATCAGTTCTAATTGCCCATTTGAGACCTTCATTATGACGCCATATGCTCTTTAAAGTCAGTTGCTGGGATCCATTTCAACCAGTTTGACAGGCAGGGCAGTAACGTTCTTCCAGAGGATCATATTGGATCTTGGGTTACCCAGCGATATCCCAGTCCAATTGGTTGCTGTGGCATTAATGATTAACGGTTCACTAGTGATGATGGGGTCTGCCTTGCTTGACCTTTTCACATGGCTGTATTTGCAGCAGAAGTAAGCACCAGGCTTTAGCAGCACGATAGCCTTGCAGTGCCCAGACAGCTGCACCTTTATCCCCTGGCCTTAGTAGCGGAGTTGGAGGCCTCGATCCAGAGCACAGAGTGGGGGAGGGATGACTATGTGCTAGCTGAATACAGGCAAGAAGCAACGGCTGAGGGCTGAGGGGCAAGGACTGAGGGCATGCCAGGGCAGTCCTGGGAAATATTTCAGTTGGGCATAAAACAGACTGACCCTTCCGTGGTCTTTGGTGTTTTTTGCCCCCAACGTCTCCTCCCAGGCAGCACGGCAATGGTTATGTTTAGGGTTAAGGTTAGGGTTAGCTGCCTGGAAGGCGCCGTTGGAGGCAAAAAACACCATCAAGCCCCTTCCGTTGGATCAACGAAATTACATTTCGAGGATAATTGCCACAGCCCGGATGTCCCTCAACTTTGCTCTCTGTGTGTTGCCGTTCTCAAACTCTGTTCGCTTTGGGAAACAACAACAAACTTCAAACTAGAAAGCTACGCGCTAAAAATGGCTCGTTTTGGATCTGAGAGTTTGGAAAACTTGGATCATAACAAGGCAAAGCAGGCCTGCTTGGTTCTTTCGGGGAATGATTGTAAAGATTTACAAAGAATATGTTTTATGTTGTAGATAAAGTAGGCCTACACACAGCTATACACTGGTAAAAGCAAATTATGTTTAACCATGTATCCAGCTAATTTAAAAAGCTCACGCTACTGTATTGTGTGAACAGTTAACTTCATTAAAAGTTTGTGCGGCGTTTTCTTTTGCAAATGTTCCACCAAAACAAGTTCCTTTCCGAAACTATTTTGCAGAGCCACCGACGCTGCGTCCGGAGCTTAGCGCCGCCCAAGACTATTGTGATTGGTTTAAAGAAATGCAAACAACTCAGAATGTTTTTTTTCCTATCCCAGAATGTATGTGTGGTGTAGCCAGACCTTACTCCACAGCGCTGTGGAGATATGTCTGGCAATCAAGACTACCATTGTTAAGGTAACAATTAGATCACATGCCTGAAATTAAGTGAACTGAAATGATTGCTTTTCCATGCCTGGCTTAAATACTTAAGTATTACTGTAATATGTCTAATTTATATTAAATATAAGAGAAATATGGTGATGAACATATGTGATTCATATTGGTGCTCAAGTTTAATGAGTGAAATCCGTCTACTTTTTTACTATAAGCACATTAGATGCATGAATGAAAAGATGTCAAATGTTTGTTGGGGGAGTAATCAAATCAAATCTATTCCCAGTCTTGTCCTGTGTACTAGCACAACATATTTTATACTTACGACCTGTCATCTGACTTCAATTTTGCAGACTACTCCAAACTACACAGATTCCTGTTTGTTCCAGCTGCTTGTTTTAAACCTGTTCAGGATGATATTCATTGAATTGCTTAGCTACTATAATTTACATTTAAACAGAAATTGAAAAGTTCCTTTTGACGATATTTTAATTCCAGTTGGCATTTGGAGCAGCTTGCATAAGAGCAGTAAAAAACACATTGTTATAAAACCTGTACTCCCTGTAACAGCCACAAGACTAAGAGTTTACAGCCATGCTAATGCCTCTGGGAGGTTATACCTCAACACAGCAGTGCTTTGAGCTAAATGCTAATGTCAGCATGCTAACATGCTGATGTTTAGTAAGTAGGCCCGTAAAAATACCATGTTCATCTGAGTTTAGCGTGTTAGCATACTAACGCACTTATCAGTACTAAACACAAAGTACAGTTGAGGCTGATGAGTGTTTATTACCAAACCCCTGCAAAATTAATAACATATTAATTTTGCAGGGGTTTGGTAATAAACCAAAGTATTAGACACAATTTTTTTGGATGACAATCCATTCAACAGTTGTTGAGATATTTCACTCAAAACCCCAAAAGTCAACCAGTCAGGGGATCATCAATAGCATTCATCCTCTGGGGACTAAAATGTCTGTACAAAATATATGTAAAAAAATTCAGATATTTCAGTCTGGACCAAAGGGGTAGACCGACTGGTAGCCATGCCGTGACCGTGGCTAAAAAGAACTCTTTTTACACACGATACAACACATACGAACACACACATGCACATAGATGCAACACACACACACACACACACACACTTTGTGAAGCACCAATGTCTCTATGGCTCTTTGGTCTTTAAATAGAGCACTTGAATCTAGTGACGCTAGAGAGTATCCAGGGACCACCAGGTCAGGAAAACCTGCTTCAAACAGAGAGAAAGCAAGAGAGAGAGAGAGCGAGAGAGAGAGAGGATAATTAAATAAATAATTTATGCTAGTTTGGGGTTGATGGAGGGTGCTGTAGCAGTGTGAACAAGAGAGTGTAGGGTTGCAGAAAATAGTGCTACAATTTTCTTAGAAACCATGAGGGTGTCTGTCATTACCAGGCCTGGATACTATACCTGACACGTCGGAGGTTAGGCTTAGGGATTGAATGTGTATTCCCCTATGAGGAGAAATATAGGGAGGTAAAGACAGATGAGACATATGAGTAGGGATAAATCTCACAGGACAACAATCTTTGACGTTTGACCCATGGCGTCCTTTCCATCATGGATCAACCAGCCATAGAAAGATTGTGGCATTATGTAACAGTGTGCATAACTGTGTGTGTGTGTGTGTGTGTGTGTGTGTGTGTGTGTGTGTGTGTGTGTGTGTGTGTGTTGAGTGTGAGTGCAATATTATGATAATGATAACCACAGATATCTCAGATGTAAAGAAAACAGAAGTTGAGAACATGCTTTTCTCCAGGAAGTGGGATAGGGGGGGATGATATGATAAGGATTTTGTGGGGAGAAAGACAAATATTAGAAAGATGAAATTTAAGTGAGTGAGTAAGCAAGTGTATCACAAAGTGAGTATGTGAGAGAGTGAACAACTGAGTGACCTTAAAAGGCCACACGGTCTCGCTGGTGACTGAATGAGCAAGTGAAAATGGGCCTTGGGGTTATCTCTGTGAAGCACCGCTGTATTTATAGATCAACTTAAAAAAGATTCCCTGCCCCCTTGCTACCCCCTACCCCCCAACTCCCCATTCGCCCCTCCCCCATTTTCAATTAGTCCCTGATGGGCGGAGTAATACAATCAGGAGAAACTTCAGCTCACCCGAAGCCTCCTCTCAGTCTGCCCTAGACTCCGCACAGGCACACACTCCTCAGACAGGAAGGTAAGACCTAACTCTGTTCAACTGCTCCACTATCCATCCATCCACTCGTCCATCTTTCCACCCATTCCTCCTTTCATTTGGGTTCATTCACCATGTCTTCCATTCTCCGGGACACAGCTGCTCACTGTGCTCTGCCTTCCCACCTACCTGCTCATGTTCTCCCTCTTTCCACCTGCACAGTACCTTCACTAATTAACCTCCTCTTCTGTATCCACACTGTCTGTCCTCTTGTCTGTCTCAGACAGCCTGACTTTATTAAATTATTTTATCATCTATCTCCAAAAAATGCACAACCCCTGTTGAACCCCTTTTAGCAGAGTTAATTTCCATCCTTCTTTCATTCCTTCTCATCAAGCTCACACTTTCCTTCAGCAAAACTGTGGTAGTAAAGGTGTCAGCTCCTCCTTTGTTATTACACAGTTGTGATATCCATTTTGGCAAACTGGTCTGTTCCTTTGCTCTTTTTTTTTATGGCTTTAAAGCACTTGTCGCACTTCACAGCATTTTGGTGTGATGGAATTGAGTATAAAATCTTCTAGTCACATCAATTGCACAAAAAAGTCCCGGTAATACAATACAACAGCTAGGGATTTGATAGGTTCCTGAAAATATCTCTACATAAAAGAGGAATATAGTAAATATAAAGTAGCTTTTACTTTTACAGTTGGTGGAAGGGTTCAGATTAAAGTGCAAACTTTTATTTATATTGCTCTTAGTTGAACTGTAATTCAAGATTTAACAGGAACATTTTCAATTTAGAGCTAAATTTGATTTAACGTTTCATTCCTTTATCCACTCACAAGATTATTATTAGTGGCTATTTGATCATACTTATTTAATCGACTGGGAATTCCTCCAAAATTGTTGCTTTGGAAGAGTAGAACATTTATGTAAGCAAGCTGTTTAGAGGTCTCACTTTCGGAGAAGGTACTGGTTTATGGTTTGCATTTCTATAGATGGTTGGATAACATTTATAAAGACAGTCTTATGCATCTTTAAAACATCTGGAATTATGGATAAAGAGATGTAGATAAGGTAAGGTTTTTTTGAGCTATACAAGGCACTTAAATTCATGAGACGAAAGAATTGTTTTTTTTCAGCTTGACTAACAAATAAATTCCTCACAAAAACTGGAAAATGAGTGTAATGCACAGAGAGTTGATTTTCTGGAGGGAAGCACTGGAACTTTCTGGGGATCGACCAGGCTGCACGCTTGTCAAACATTTGCCATCCAAGTGGCCATTGCTTGGCATCAAGCGTTTTGCAGTGAGAAACTCCCAGATGGGCAGCATCAAAGAGGCCCCAGAAGCTGGGCAACAGCTGCGTGTCTGAATAGCTGAAGCTTTTATTTGCGGCAGTTGAGATTATCCTTTTTTTTTTTATTTTTAGGAGTCACATAAATCCTTATATAAGCTAGGTGAGTCATGGTGGGAGCAATAGACAATGAGGGAATGTGGGAGGGGTTGAGAAAAACTCGGAGCAGATTATACGTCTCAACTTCAGCCAGATAAAAAATATTATAACAAATCACTCACAGATCTCATGTTGGATCACTGAGATGGGAATAGACAGTGATCGCAAATAGATCAAGGGGCAGAAGCTTTGACAGTCCAAGCACAATAAAAGTGCAGGATAAAGGGAATAACAACAATAGAGAGCAGCTCAATTAAAAACAGGAATGCAAAAATTTAAGAAAAGCAGAACATGAAAAAATGGTCAGAAGGGAATGTATGATTTTGAGTTTTCCATGCATTTAATCTAGCCTTGTTGTATGGTCAAAGCTTTGCCGAGCACATATAGTCACATGAATAGTAGAGTATTCATGTGAGTGACAAACAAAAAGCCCAGGTTGGTATTAAACCCTATATGTACTGTGCACTCAAATATATAGCCTATCCTTGGTACACTGAGTATTTAGGTGCAGGTGGGATAACCAGAGGGCTTAACAGGCAGACCACAAACAGCTGCAGATTGTGAGTATCCATTATTATGAATGCCATTCAAACCCACTCATACACCGATACACACACACACACACACACACACACACACACACACACACACACACACACACACACACACACACACACACACACACACACACACACACACACGTACACAAATGCATGATAACAAGGGATACAGTGATCTGGTGCTGACAGCTAGACGTAAGGTGATAGATGGGTCATTGTACAGTGGCATGGTGAGGGTTGGTATGCAAACGGGGCAAAAGTTGACTGTCTCTAAGCTGAACTGATAGGGGTTATTTATATCTTCCTCATCTGTCACCTTCTAGTTCTGACAAGAGAACAAAATGAAGGACTGCTGAGAGATGGGAGAGAGAGATGAAAGGGGAGAATTTGCAACATGGGAAGAAAACTGTAATGTGAAGGATCTTCATACTGAATGTGTCCTAGAAAACATGTATTGCTTAGAATGAATTGCTATCTGCTAGTGTCAGTAAATATGTATTTGAAATGAGAAGCAAAAAGACCAAACTGTCTACAAAGCTTAATGTTATTTAGGTGACAGGATGCAAAAATCATACAGATAAAGCTTTTTTATATGTAGAATTATCCAGATGTGGGAGTCTACCTCAGCTTCCAACTGCTGTTCACATAACGTCACATATACTTTCTTTTCTTTCACTTCCTGTGTCTCTTTGTGTTTCTCTCTCTCTCTCTCTCTCTCTCTCTCTCTCTCTCTCTCTCAGGTGAGTGACTCTGGGTCAAAATGACCGAGCGCTACGACTGCCACTACTGCAAGGAGTCCCTGTTTGGGAAGAAGTATGTTTTGAGAGAAGAGAATCCCTACTGTGTGAAATGTTATGAGAGCCTGTACTCCAACACCTGTGAGGAGTGCAAGAAGCCCATTGGCTGCAACACCAGGGTAAAAGATGTCACAAAATACATTGTGCATTTCAGCCCTAACATGCTCTTTCTGTGCGTTTCTGTTTTAAACACTAGTCGGTCGGGCTAACTGTCAATCTGATGTTCTTGTAGGATCTGTCATACAAGGACCGTCACTGGCATGAGGAGTGTTTCATGTGCTTCCAGTGCAAGCGCTCGCTGGTGGACAAGCCCTTTTCCACCAAGGATGAAAAGCTACTCTGCACTGAGTGCTACTCCAATGAGTATTCCTCCAAGTGCCACGAGTGCAAGAAAACCATCATGCCAGGTAAGAAGAAAACTACAAAGAGAGCAAATAGTTAAGCTGATGCCAATGCAACAGATAGCAAAATCAAATTTTTGACATGAAAAAACTCTATCTACAGTTAGCATCAGAATAGTGCATCTGTGAATGGTTTACATACGATTGTCTTAAATCTTAATGTTGCTTAATGTGTCACTTACATTACATGCACAATAAGTCAGTGTATTTATGTTAGGGCGGGCAATCAGTCAGGACATGTTTCTGTTGGTAAATTGAGCCATAGTAATTTTACAGATAATACATTATAAATAGAAACAGTTTTCAGGCCTTAAATCCAATTCCTCTGTATATGTCTTTTAAAGTATGTATCTACGAATATAATTACGTGTGCAGGAACTGGGGCAATTCTAACCCTTTAATAAGAAATACAAAACATGCTTCAGATTATGAAACCATAAAGAATGTGCATGGTGCCACATGTATTATCACTTTATGATGACCTCTGACTGTTAGTCCTCTGGATTGATACTAAGACAACTACAATATGGACCAAACAATTTAATAAATTCCTAGTACTTCTATTTCTATTAAATGATGCGCTTTTCCATAAATTGGACTGATTATTCAAAATGTAAAATGTTCTCACAAACAAGACCGAAATTATTTTGGACTGTTTTTCTTAGTCTATTTGCTGTTGTCTTTGCATCCCTTTACTAACTCCTTCCATTCCCTTTATGTTTCTCTGAAGGCTCCAGGAAGATGGAGCACAAGGGGAACAGCTGGCACGAGACCTGTTTCACCTGCCAGAGATGCCAGCAGCCCATTGGCACCAAGAGCTTCATCCCCAAGGACAACCATAACTTCTGTGTGCCCTGCTATGAGAAGCAGTTTGCCATGCAGTGTGTGCACTGCAAGAAGGTAGGACACCCAATTGCAAATTATTTTCAAAGTAGTACTTCATTATTATCCATCTTCACTCAAAGAAAAAAAAGAAAAAGTCACAAAAAAGTGTGACAATATGACACTCTTATTATTATTATTATTATTAGCCCATCACCACTGGCGGGGTGACCTACCGTGAACAGCCCTGGCACAAGGACTGCTTCCTGTGCACCAGCTGCAAGCAGCAGCTGTCTGGCCAGAGGTTTACCTCTAGAGATGACTTTGCCTATTGTCTCAACTGCTTCTGCAACCTTTATGCCAAGAAGTGTGCCTCCTGCACCACCCCCATCAGTGGTAATCACATTTTATCAATGTATTTATTGGTCTCCCTGAATCTAAAAAGGATTGTTTAAAAAATGTTTTCCAGTTGATTTGACTTGGATTTGTTCTTCATTTTCAGGCCTTGGAGGCAGCAAGTACATTTCCTTTGAGGAGCGCCAGTGGCACAATGACTGCTTCAACTGTAAGAAGTGCTCCGTGTCCCTGGTCGGCCGTGGCTTCCTCACTGAACGTGATGATATCCTATGCCCAGAGTGCGGCAAGGACATCTAATTCGGTCTGAAGGAAGACAGACACATCTGATTGGATGGCCATGTTATGATAGTGGATTGACAAAGATACCAAAAATACTATCAGAGCACAGAGCATAGCATCCATAGCATCTTTACAACCTAGCATTACTATGAATGTACATTGTTGTATGCCACGAAATACAAACTACTAACAGTGTTATTTGAATTTAGACTAATTTAAAGTAACCTAAAGTTTAAGTTAAAACTCTTTGAGAAAAGGTTATCACTAATAACATAACTGTTGGCAATAATGTGAAGACCTTTGCTTACGAAACAGCAACACATTTGCAGATACTTTATGAAGCATTTTGAAATAAATCTACAAAATGAATGTAGATGCACTTTGAAGTATCATAATAATTACTGCTTTGTGCATGGGCTAGCTTGATGCTATATTTAGTAGAGGTTTTGTGAATGAGTTCTGCAATTACAAATTAAATATATTAAAACTGTGTCTTTACTCTTATAATTGTTAACTGTAGCTGTGCATGAAATAAATTATTCATATAAAAACAAAGGGGTCGAAATATTTGTATTTTGAGCAGAAGAACGCGCACACATTTAATACAAAAGTTACTGCAGATTGGCAGGTCTAAGACTTCTTAAGAAGAATTTAGATTTTATTTATTATTTTTTACCATGCTAGTTAAAGAGTACAATAACTACAGTATATGTTACAATACTGGCAAATTAGACATGGGCCAAAAAGCTGTTTACTTTTCTGTAATTAAATCAACAAAAGTATTAATTGTATTGAGACAATTTATTTAAAAAATGTTGGTACAAACATGACACTGGATTTGAAAATGGATTGAAAATGCTGTATGAATCTTTTTGATTAACTCTGTGAACAGTTGTTTTAAAAGTAACTTCAAAGTCAATTTATAAACAATTTAGAATAAATATACTTCAAAAATACAATATTCCTGGTTTAGTCTATATTCCTTCTTTTGTTTAATTAATAAACAGTGATACGTGAATACTATTTATGAGTAGGGGTGTCATGATTTGGATTCTAAATCGAAAATCGATCATACCTTTCAATTTAGTTTTTCAAAACAAAAGCAGGATTGGCAATTCTCCCAGTACTTTTGTTTCACCACCCCTGCCTACTTGTGTGTGTCTGAAAAAATATATACAAAAACGGCTTGCAATAAAAACAGATGGCAACAATGTAGCTTACTGGCAGTAGCATGCAGCTAAAGACACAGCTTAGCGTCCTGACAGGGAACATCGCTGCCTGGTACGGAAACAGCACTGAACTGGACTGCAAGGCCCTGCAATGAGTAGTTTGTTGGGCTGAACATTCAATGGGCGGTTCCCTACCCTGCCATGGGTGCCCCCCCGTCATACATACATACACATATATATATATATATATATATATATATATATATATATATATATATATATATATATATATATATATATATACATATACACACACATATATATATATATATATATACACACATATATATATATACACACATATATATATATATACACACATATATATATATATATACACACATATATATATATATACACACATATATATATATATATACACACATATATATATATATATATATATATACACACACATATATACACAAATATATATATATATATATACACACATATATACACACACATATATATATATATATACACACATATATACACACACATATATATATATATATATATATATATACATACACACACACACACACACACACACACACACACATATATATATATATTTATTATCATCATTATTGTTTTTAATGCATAAATTGTAGGAATTGACAGGATAACATTTCACTGAAATTGTATTTTATATGATTTCACGTGACAAATAAATTGTTTTGAATTGACTGATTACCAGTAGCCTGCAGCTGCACTTTTTGAGACATCATGAACACTGCTGAAGTCGGAGATGATGGAGAAACAATAGAACTGGAAAATCCTGCTTCACTGAAGTCAGTGTGGCAACATTTTGTCTTCCCTAGGAGTTACGTAAACAAACAAGAAACGTTGAACGTTAAACTCTGCAAAACTCAAACTGTTGTAAAGTACCCTTTTGCAATATAGTGGCTCTTCTTTGGGGCATAGCCGTCAGTGATGAAAAGAAAAAGTTTAAATCAATGTTCTTAAAATCTAAGGGCAAATCAAATCGTGGATCTGGAGAATTGTGACACCCCTATTTAGCAGTGAATTATGATCCAGCTTTATAAAATGTACAATAGCACACTACACTAATATTCAAAAACCCTGAACAACTTGTGAAACAGCACCGAGGCCAAACCTCAGTGGAATGGAGTTTATCGAGAAGAAAAATTACACCAACTACCGGTTCAAACACACACACCTTCTAAAATTCTATCTGCATAATCTGTGATTTGTTTCCTTTGAAATGTACACCAGAGAAAAACATATATTTTTTTTAGCACTACCTCATAACGTGTTCACAATGTTTATAAGATATGTCCATCAGTCAAAATCTCAAACTATGAGAGTCTATGGCATTTATGTCAAAAACAATCTATGTCTATTCAAGTCATGGTACTACCAATTACAAAATGTAAAAAACCTGGCAGGAAAATCACCCTTTAACCCTTGCAAGCCAGTACTGGAGGCCCTCTGACCAAAACCAACTCGTGCACAGAAACAAGAACATCAACAACCACAATTCCCATAAACAGCATTTCAGAAAACAAAAGAAATGTCACTTGTTTTGTCCTCTAGAAGGTGTTCATGTGTGAGACTTGAGGAGAGTTGCTGGTCATCGATGGAAAGGGCACTTGAGGTCGTGGAAAGCAACAAGGAACCTGGTGACTTCAAAAGCTGGATGATCTTCGGAGCACCACCCCATCCGGTCAGCTCTCGGGACTGAGCGAGAGCTGTGAGGTGGCCTGGACACACAGGTAAAAAGGGTTTCCATCCATTTTGTGATGTAATTAGTGTGATAACTGTGATGGGAAGCGCACAAATACTGGACAACAACATTTGGTGGGAAGGGAGTGATCTGTCCGAGCTCACATCAGGTCTATGTGAATAGGGGTCAGAGGTCAGGGCCATGTCACATGCTGGATCTTTTTCTTCACCTCTGGAGACTTCATTTCATCCTGAAGAGATGGAAGATGAAACATCAACAGGTATTAAAGGAACACGCCGACTTATTGGGACTTTAGTTTATTCACCGTAACCCCCAGAGTTAGACAAGTCCA
The DNA here is from genome assembly GCF_031162955.1 of Sander vitreus. Taxonomy (NCBI): domain Eukaryota; kingdom Metazoa; phylum Chordata; class Actinopteri; order Perciformes; family Percidae; genus Sander; species Sander vitreus. The sequence continues at coordinate 19,652,532 of NC_135865.1, forward strand.
TACATACCCTTCTCATCTCCGTGCGTGTTGTAACTCTGTCTGACGCACCCAGCGCTAGCTAAGCATAGCACAGATCCTGAAGGTAACCGGTTCCATCTAGCCTACTACTCCCAATAAGTGACAAAAAAAACCCCAACATTTTCCTATTTACATGTTGTGATTTGTATAGTCACAGGGTGTACAAAGGGTGTACAAATAACAAGGTCATATGAGACACAGCCCGCTATACAAACTGGGAACTATATTCTCAGAAAGGCGAAGCACTGCTACTTCTGCTACTTGGGTGGAGTGATTTGCTTGCAGCACCTGAAGCCCCTGGTGAGGAGCAGAGAGTTCGCCTGGAGTTCGCTCAGAGTTGGAGTAATAGAGTCAACAATTACTAGATAGTAAAAGCATAGTGACCTTGTTATTTGTACACCCTGTGACTATACAAATCACAACATGTAAACAGGAACATGTTGGCGTTATTTTGTCACTTATTCCGAGCAGTAGGCTAGTTGGAACCGGTTACCTCCAGGATCTGTGCTAGGCTAAGCCAGCGCTGGGGGCGTCAGACAGAGTTACAACACGCACGGAGATGAGAAGGGTATGTATGGACTTGTCTAACTCTGGGGGTTACGGTGAATAAGCTAAAGTCGCAATAAGTCGTTGTGTTCCTTTAACAAAAAGCAGGCAGACAATGAATCAATGACACACATAATATAATGCAATGTGTTACTGATCCATTAGCATACCAATATCAATGATTTAAAACATTTATGGATTAATAATAATTTGCTATCGTGAGTTTTCTGTTTTGCACAGACTTAAAAGATTAGAGTTACAAACTCATTATTTTTCTTTGACAGTTTTGCCCCCACATGATTTGATCTCTGTGGTCAATTATATATATATATATATATATATATATATATATATATATATATATAATTCCTGCTTTTCTTGAAAGAATGCTTTGCCATTTTAGGGGTATGCAGTTTTATTTTCAAAATATTGCATTATCAATAGTCATGTGTATTGTGAAAGTATTGTAAAATTGTAAAACACAAGCAATAGAAAACAATATTGATAATAATGCAAATTTTCCTTCAATCACACAGAAAGATTGGGGGGTTATGCATAACTGAGGTGACAGAACAAAAAGTTCCTACCGAGCTGTTTGCTTCTCGTTTGAGGTTCGCTGTGTCAGTGCTGCAATGAATGGATGAGGAAGATGTGTTTCCAGATAGCCTGCGGATAGGTTTGGACAGGCTTGCAGCAGGAGGAGGTTTTAACCGGTCAGTGATTCCTGCTGACACAGTAGTTCCCTCTGGTTTCTTTACTTTTAGTAGGCCAGAGTGAGAGGTACTGCCATCAAACACAATCAGAGGCCTTTTCCTATTGTGGTCGTTACTGGAACTGGAAATTACCAGACAATAGTGACAACAATAATCAATCATTTACACTCAAATGGATTAAACTCGTGTTGATGGTAAGGGCTCTATTTTCGAGCAGGTGCACAGGGTGAGATTCTGCTCTGTGCTGACATTTTTCCCTGAGGCACACTGAGATGCCTGCCCACCTGCTCGGAGCAGGACAACTGCACAGCGCACCTGTGGACTGTAATATCTTGAATTGTTGAAGGCACATGCACATACATCTCCTTCTCCGTAAACAACATGAAATCAAGGAGAGGGTCAACTTTTCCTGCCACATCTTTCCGATCACTTTCAGGGTTTATCCTGACTCAGAATGGGCCTTTGGGGGAGGAATACGCACAGTAAGCATAATCGGTTTTCGTACAGTAAACGCAATGAGTATGTGTTACATTATTTGAACGATATCTATGCATTTACCTTTTATTTCTGACAATTTGATAAGCAAACATGTTGATTAAGCTTGAGTAAATGAAACCCCAATCAACAAAACTGCTTAAAAAAGTAATATTAGTATTTAAATACCACCGTTAAAATCATCGGAAGAGTCCAACTCAGCCAGACTCTGGACTGTAAAACTGAGATTAGCACTCCTATTTCAGTTTATGCTCTGCTTTTCAACAGTTGTTTGGTTAAATTGCTATTAAACAAATTTGGAGATGATTTAAAGTGCTATTTTCTATCTCTCAATTCTTATCATTTTGGCGCTGATCTGAATCTTATAAAACTGTCACATAAATGTAGTAGAGAACAATATTTCCCTCGGAGATTTAGTGGAGTAGAAGTATAAGTACAGCACTTGAGTAAATGTTACTTTACACCACTGACTAACCACTGCCTATGAAAACACAGTAACGTCCATATTGAAAGCATCCAGTGTAGTTGCCGTTACCTGACGGACCTGTGACCGGCCGGTGTCTGTCTCGCTCGGGTCTTCTCCATCCTCTTGCCCCAGCGGCTGTCGGGTAAAGTCCTCTGCGGCCGCGGGATGACATGCCGGAGGTAAAGCTCTGTGAGCTGATCCCGACTTTCACAGTCCCTTGTACTGACATTTTTCTGATTCAGATAGAACAAAAACATGTTAGCTCACATTCTACGATAATATGACAAAAATGAATAAACGTTAAGAAAACCGCTGCTGATGAAACAAGTTTACAGAGTGTTAGCCGGTGTGCTTATATTATGGTGTCCTTTCTAAACCTCCGCATTAGAAGACCTTTTACACATTTCTCTCCAAACATTAACTCACCCCACTTAATATCAGCTGCATAAACTCTTGAGACAACAGCTCAGGGTGCAGTAATAGATCAACATCAGAGGTACAGACAGTCTTTCCATCTTGTCCCGTGGAAGTCGCCATATTGGATTCTTATTGTTTTCCCGGCATGCATCGCGTCATAACAACACGGCATGTCATCATGTCATATGATGTCATTCACTAAAGGATGCCTGCACCATCCATGGCCTGCACGTTTCTGGTGTTTCTGAATTTTTTTTTTATCAGAAATGATCAGTGGTGGAATAAGTATTCAGATCCTTTACTGAAGTAAAAATACCAGTACTACACTTTGCACAAGTAAAAGTAATGCATTCAAAACCTTAGCCTACTTAAATAAAAGTAACCCAACATATTATCAACAAAATGTACTTAGCCTACAGTATGAAAGGTAAAAGTAGTCATTGTGCAGTAAAATGGTCCCTGTCAGTGTTTTATAGGCTATGTAATACAGATTTAAAAACAACAACTGTCCATCAAGGGAATGCCTAAACAAATAAATATGTAAACGTCAAAAAGACTAACCGCAAATATACTACTTTGTTTCGGTTCAATAATGTTATTCATTTTGTTTGCATACTATTGTGATGTTGTACAGTTCGGTACAGGTATTGTGTTTCATACAGTACACCTTTGTGTGGTTCATCTGCTGATGTGTTCACTTGAATTTACATGTTAGGTTTGTTCCATGTACAGACCAAACACTGGCTCTAGAGAGGGCGTGTTATACGTTTTACATTGCCTGAAGGTCACCATAGGTTCCACTAAATCCTACACACTGTCCCTTTAACATCATGCCAGGTTGATGTTTTCTGGTTGTTAAACACATTAGACTTTTTGTGATAGTTATTTCTTAAAGGAGAACTTTTAATTAAGGCCAAATGATGCCTGTTTCTTGTACAGTAATAGCGTTACTGAAGGCTAGCTCTAACTCCATAGTTACGTTACTCCAAGCTTCTTCCCTTATGAACACCTCCGCTCTTCACTCTTCACACACTACGCTCCGATCTGCACACTGCTGTTTACCTTTTCCTGCTACAACTGAATTCCCGCGGGACTTCAGCACAAGACTACAGCCAGCCTCCTGTAACGCTATTACTGTACAAGAAACATGCATCATTTGGCCCGTTTCCATGTAGTTACATAGTTACTGATATGATCATAACCACTACAGTGCTCAATTACCTATTTTTGAAGGGGAAATAAACTTTTTTCGCCGCAAAAATTTCGCGGCGAAAGCATGAACTGTCCTCTGGAGGACATCCACCAGATGTCGGCCGCGGCAGGCGGGGAAAGCGGGAGGAAGTAGAAGGATGCTGGTCTGGCCTGCCAGCCTGGCTAAGGCAACTAACACACAGTTCGCCACTGCAGAGACTACTATTCACCAACGCCAGATGGATCGCACACAAAATGGATCTATATGCTACAAATACACACAGAACTGCTGCTTGATGATTATTACCGAAGCCTGGCTGAACACACTCACTCATCCCAGACGGCAGCTAACAGGGTAAGTGAATTTAAACAATGTCTGAGTTGAAAACGCATCTTGTTGTCATGTAAGGGCCCTGTTCGTGTTGCACAGACATTTTAATTGCATTTTGTGTCTGTTAAAGAGGCACAAAGGCACTCTTTATGATATGCCCCCAAAACTGCTGTTTTAGCTAAGTGGTAGCTCTCGGCATTAGCTGCAGCAGCTCCATATTGCTAGCACCGATTCGGCTCGTTTTTTTTGCTATCGACAGTACTCACATACTTATAGCAATCAAGATTAACGTAAAAATTGTTCGGAGTTCTCCTTTAATTGGAGTCACGCTTCAGAATTTTGAAATGATATCAAACATGTCATAACTAGCCGACTGTATTTAATAATTTTAGAGCAGTTTAAAAAAAATAAGAGGCCCTTCCGCTTGTAAAGGCTTGTCTCGATCAGTCACATGTTTTTACGTCTCAATTATGTCCTCTTAGTGACAAGCAGATCCTATTTTCAATCACATGCTTATTTAACCATTGATCATGTACATTGGTGCCTCATGGAGATATATATATATATATATATATATATATATATATATATATATATGTATATATATATATCAATTACAGCAGTTAGAACTGAAGAAGCCTTTCAGATGAATGGCAAAACGTCTTCAATCAGAACATATATAGTTATAGGTTTCCTCTTCTGCACGAGCTGGCTGCAAAACAACTTAGATTGGTAGAAAACAAGAACATATCATTTATTAAACTATTATAATGATCCCTAGGCATAATTTGTCTTTATAATGTGTTTCACAGCTGAATATACATATAACTCAGCTGTGGGTATGTAGACAACATACAAACCAAAAACCATGTCCCTGAGCTTATACTGGTTTAGCCTGTTGTGGGAAATTACTGCAGCCTTAGAGGAGTTGTTGTCACAGCCTCAGATCATAAAGTAAGTGAGTTAAGTGATTAAGTTAGGACAGTAATGTGATGTAGAAGCAACCATGTGATCTAAATTAAGAGGGAGAGGCCGTGCTTTGGTTGTCATGTGTTGGCACATGAGTAAATGTGCATGGGGCCTAATTCACATTAACTCGTCTTTTGTGTAAATGTGTACATGTAATGTTATTGTGTGTCTACATAAATGGAAACCACTTCACATTTTACCTTACACATTAAATAATCAATGTATGAGAATGGAGGAAAGTGATTTACATGTAGGCCTAAATTCAGCACCTTTCATATTGGACATTAAATGAGTACTTGCTCTCTCCCTGTGGTTCAGAAGTTAGAAAAAAGTCTCAGTCTACATGGACAACTATGTAAGTGAATCTTTTTTAATTATGTGAGTTTCAGGTCAAAACCATTAAACAGCGCCGGGTACAGAAGTTTAAAACTTTTATTTATTTTTTTATTTGTTTAAAAGGGACAATGGTCAGTCACTGACTGTCCCAGAATTAGCTCAGTAGCTACATTTCATCAGCATTCCCTGGGCAGGCAAATCCGCAAAGGAGTTATGGCATCAAATGTTATGATTTGGGTACAGAGAATAAAAATGATAGGCTACATCATACAAAAATTTAAAACACGATTAGTTGATGGATAGAACATTTTATTGTCTATTTTTGATAAACCATTAATCGTTTCAGGAATTTTTCAAGCAAAACTTCCAAACATTATTAACATAATAATAACATAATTTGCATGCCTATCAATTATGAGAATTTGCTGCTTTTCTTTGTCTTATGTGACATTTATTTCAATAACGTGGACTGTTGGTCTATAAGAGAAGATTGTGGAAAGATGCCTTTAGCCAGTCAGCCTGGTCTGTCAGAGGTTCAAGAGAGTGGAATATAATTCCAATTCACATCAGACAACTAAACACTTATCAATCTTTTAGTAACCAATTAAAACAATGGATAATTACTGTAATACATACACATCAGCAATAACTCTCTTTTTGCTGCTGCTATCTATATTGCTTGTTGCTTTGTTGCTTGTTTGCAATGTCGTTCTATATGTATATATGTCATGTCACTACTACTTCTACTGCTTTAACAACTGCGTGTCCTTTTCCAATTTTTACACTGCATGTCCTGTTTTTGATTTGTTGTGTTCTTTAAGGAAGCCATCTGTAATACCTTGGCTAGGGACAACAGATGAAAAATAGCCCATTGTCTAATTCTGGCTCTTTTTTTTTTACCATCTGTATTTATTAATTTGCACTGTTTGAGTAGTCAAATAAACTGAACTACAATCTTAGCTTTAGGGAATTTTGATTTTTGGGCATTGTTCATCATTTTTAATCTATTGATTGGGAAAACAATCACTAGATGCCAATAGCCATCACATTAATTGAGCCAGCTCTGTAAACATCTTTTTCACATTAGCAGTTTTGCTGTATCAAACATTTAGACCACATCTCATCCACCCCACTTCTTCTTGTCAATATGTTGTTTTTGCTGTTGTTGCTTGAGTTTAGTGGCCTGGCATCTGGATCAGAACCACTATCTCTGATTTGTTCAGCAACTTACATTAATGAAGTTAAACAAAATTGAAATTCAGTCTGACAATAACTCTGAGAATTCAGCAGGAAATAAAGCTAACTTAATTTACAATGAAAGAACAGCACCATCTTCCTGTTTCATGCTGTACAGCAATTATACAACCTCTATTTGGCTGACTGAGACTGCCAGTATTATTAATGATGGTCTTTCAGCTTTATAGCATTCATACAAATATCTCAAATAATTGCAGTAATATTTTATCCATATCAAAATGCCACACATATTTAGAAAAGGTTGAATCAAAACCACAGCGCATTCACTTCCTTTGTTCATTCAGCCTAAGTAATTAGAAAAAAAATAGTTACAATTCCAATGGGATTACCTAACCTGAAATAATTTAATACAAACTGCTGTTTGTTGTTTTCAGTGAAGTAGATACACATCCACTCACAGTGAATAGATGTCTTCTTCAGTATCCCAGCAACCCATTTCCATTATGTACATTGTAAAAGCTGCTGTTTTTCATCCAAGCACTCAGCAGTCTGTCAATGCAGCCTCTTGTACAAACTGTATTTATTTACCTGGTGTCGTTTATCATCAAAAGATAAAACATTCAAGTAAACATTCGCAGATTAACTGACACACAACTGACACACTTTTTTGTTGACACACTCAACAGTTTCAACTCACACAAGGTCATGTTTGTGCACAAATCTCATTAAAATAAGTTATTTTTAAAGGCGTCAGTTAAAAGATTAAGGACTATTCTCTGAGAACATCACTAAACATTAATACCTTGTATGCTTCTTTTTTTTAAACTCATCACATAACTGACAATAGAATGATTATCACCACTACTACTCAAAGCCTAAAGATTGAGTCTACAGTCTGAAGAAACAGAATGAAATTGATTAAACACTTCAGGGACAAATTATGAAACAGAGAAGCCAATTGACAGTGGAGGATATGAAATTGTTTAGATGGCATTCATTTTCAGAAACCATAATGGTTACGAAGTTATATCCACCAGTATACCTGTAGACTGAAAGCAGTAGACACAATAATCTCACCAAAAGGTCCCTTCATTAGCTGTTCTGGAGCTTTCGATTGTTTCACACAACCTTCCTGAGCAGATGGAGTTGTCCAGTTCTCACAAAATTGTCAATATTCAAATTTTGATTTCTCTGAGCACTTTCAGGACTTCTTATCCATGTTGGCTTAAAAAATGAACGCTGAAAGTTCATTCTTGTGGTGACATTATTTTGTTAATGACCAGTATAGTATTAAGGTGAACTTCATTCACCTTTGATTGCTTTTTTTATGAGGAACAGAGTTAAAAAAAAAAAAAAAACAGTTGCTAGCAGTGTCAACATCTGCTGGTTTGTGCATTGACCAACTGGTCCTCCTTGTTTTACACAGCTGACTGAGTCTCGCTGCACACGTAGATGTTGCTGGGCCTCACTCTCCTGCGGCTCCTGCCTGGCACTCTGGGACACAGTCTGCAGCTCTTGGGAATGAACTCCTGGCAGGCTTCCCTGAACTTTCTAATCCTCCAGCAGTAGATGACGGGGTTGAAGACCGTCTTCAGGTAGCTGAGCCACAGAGCGCCTATGCTGATTGGGTAGAAGACCGAGCTGTAGTAGAACTGCCGACTGAACACGGCCAGCAAGCTGACAACCGTGTGCGGCAACCAGCACACCGAGAAGCCGACAAAGAGGATGAGGATGGTAGTGAAGGCTCGGGTCTTGAAACTCATGTCCACCTTGATCTGAGGGGGCCGCTGCAGCCCAGTCAGTCTCATTTTGCTGACTTGGTTGAGGGCTGGCAAACAGGAATGCTCACTGGTGTGGTTGTGGATGCGCAGGGTGTTGCGGCGCACTGTGTTGAGGATGCACATATAAGAGTACAGCATGACAGCAAATGGTACAAAGAATACTGACACTGCCAACAGCACTGTGTATCCCCGGTCTGCCAAAGAATCACTGTATCCCAGCACACACTGCGGCGCCCAGGCACCCCCAATACCTGCTGCACCTGTCCTCCACCCGACTACAGACGGCAGAGACACACACAGGCTCAGCAACCATGAACCTGCAATCAACAGTTTAGCTCTGTGTGGGGTCAACTTGTCCTGCCGCTGCACAATGATGAGGAAACGGTCCACACTGATTATGAGGAGGATGGACACCCCCTCCAGGACGAACAGCCAGTACAGCATGATGGATGCTCGGCAGAACCCGCTTCCAAAGCTCCAGTCGGCAGTGGCCACAGTGACTGCAGTGAAGGGCATGCAGAGCAGAGAGAGCATAATGTCCGAAAAGGCCAACGTGGCGAGGAGGAGATTGATAGCAGAACGCATGGCAGGTTTCTGGTAAACAATCAGACACACAATCGCATTGCCGAGGAAACCAATAGTAATCATGAAAATCATTATGGCTGCCAGGGTCACACGCAGAGTGACTGATATGAGGGGAGTCGTGGCTTCTGACGGGAGACTTTCTGCTGCTTCCTCTACATTGTCTGGCCCCATGAAGCCACACTCCTCCAGCAAGCTTTCATTACAAAAAGCCATAGCAGCTATTATCAAGGGATGTCAGCCCAAAAGAAGGTACATGTTTGATTATGGTTGTGGTATACACATGAAATTGTCCTCCAGCAGTTGGTCTTCCATGGCAATATCTGAGATAGAAAGAATATCGACATATGGCATTTAAAAAAACAACAACCTGTAAACAAACAGTCAACATACATAAGAGTTTATTCCTGATGAAGTTTCCATGATTTTAATGGATGTCAACAGTGCATTACATTAATGTGCTGTCTGTCTCTTAAAAAGCTGCTGTAAACATGGTGAGTGTGTAATTGTATAGTCAGAGGAGTACAGCTGCCTCGTGATCTATTACTCAGTGATAGTTGTACATTTGAAACAGTGAGAGGAGGAATGACTTCTCCATGATACTGAAGGAGTTATATAAGCAATAGGACCGACCCACAGACACACCACATTGAGAGATAAAGTTACACAGAATTGACATGAGCTGCTCACTGGCTTGAATGAGCTTGATGATTAACATCTGTATAGACTCACATGGGTGCATATAGAAACATATACACTACCAACCCTCCAATGCACACAGTACGTGTAATGCTTCACACATAGTAGAATACACACATTTAGACACAAGTATAGTACACACCCATGGTACAGCCTGTCTTTCTTCGACTTAGCAGAAGCTTATTCTCGGATAATTGTCAGGCTCTGATGCAACCTTGATAAAACAGAGAGGCATCCTCAGGACACACACACACACACACACACACACACACACACACACACACACACACACACACGCACACACAGGTCACGTCTGTTGCTATGGTTTTCACCTCCTGCTTCTGGTGGTGGGACAATGTTAAGGATGTGTTGAGGTCATTCTGGTGTTCAGGTCTTAGATGTGGTCCTCCCAAGTGGACTGGCTGATTGCTGGGAGACAAGAAGACCAGTTAAGATTCATAAGCTCCTGGGCGCCCGGATAGCTCAGTTGGTAGAGCAGGCGTCCATATATAGAGGTTTACACCTCAACGCAGCAGGCCTGGGTTCAACTCTGACCTTCGGCCCTTTGCTGCATGTAATCTCTCCCCTTTCATGTCTTCAGCTGTCCTGTCAAAATAAAGGCTGAAAATACCCCAAAAAAGATTCATAATGTCCATGTTTAATTCCTTGTGAACTTGTGTTGACATTTAGATGTGAAAATGTTCTTTTTACAGCAGATATTTTCCCTTTTCATAAAAGTAGGTGTTGCTAATAACAGTAACGATGGCGTTGTTCTGTGGCAGTGTGACAATAAGCCAGCATGCACAATTGCAGGATGCTGAAACTGAAGCAGCTTAATAAAATCCAGCCATCATTAATTTTTTTATTATTTACATCTGTGCTTTTCATCCATTTGTCTTCTGTGAATAAGGCCTTAAGTGATAGTATACACAGAATCACTGTAACATAACTGTTAATAGCTAAAATTTAAGTTTAAATTTTAATTAACTTACAATAAGAGGATTAATGTTATCTTAATATATGATGGTTCACCCACACATGGGAACGGAATTGGTCCCTTCAGTGACTGTAGCTACATTCTTGCACAAAAACATCATAGGCTACTGCAAAGTGTTGCTGGTTGTTGCCATGGCAACAAGGTCACCAGTTCCATGGCAACAAGCAGTCTCTACTCTCATCCTCTATGACAAAATATTTTCTGTATCACAGGGTTTGCAATTTAGGACTTTTTCAGGACATAGGAATTAAATTCATAGTCTGACTACATAAAAAATGTTTTTCTTGACAAACATAAAGGAATGACGCCTCACTGTCAGACACTAAATATGTCTGTGTTACAGTCTTTATCTTTAAGTATAATCAATAAATCTGGCATTTAGGCAAGTCAAAATGCCTAAATGCCTAGCTTTATCGTTAGAGAAGAAAAAAACCCTGTGAACGCCTGTGAAGAAAATAAGAAACGATGGGATCAATACACAACTAGGCAATACAATGCTTTTACATTTTAATACATTTACCTTTCGAAATGATTAGGTGCAATAATTCATTGCTTACATTAAGAGAGCCAGCACTGAGCCTGCACTGTGTCCTCACATTTACATGTTAGCCTTTTTCTCTCCATCACCGGTGTTTCTCTGTCAATCACAGACAATCTGTCTGTATCACCACTGGAGGACGAGTCTATGCAAATCATCAGATAGGCTACATTACAGGCATCGATACAGTACAGTCCCTCTATTCAACGAGTAGGGGATTAAAGCAATAAACCGATACATTTTTAAGCTTTAACCAGACATAATATAGGCCTACCTTGACGTTACATTTGATATCAGGTGTCATGCTCTCGTCGAGCCAGTCAGCTCGATGATCGCGTTTCCATTCCTGCATGTCGAGCTTTTCTCAAAATATCCCACTTTGAACATTTCATGCCGTATCGATCGCCATCGTACCGCCTGCGGATGATGCTGACGCCAGAAGAACAGGTGGTCACTGATTTAAAGGAGCAGTGCGGCGAATACATTTATTTGGAAGCTAAAATATTTAAACAGGTATTTTGTTTTCTCTTGCACATGGACCATTTAGCATATATTTATTGCTCAGCACAACAAATAATAAGGATGATATTATTAATAATAAGTAATATTGAAGATACATTAATTAAGAAGACATATTGTAGCTTTTGGTGCATGAGCTGATAAAAGTCACTAACCACGGGAAAAAAATCCCAAAACATTTGCAGCATTTTGAATAAAACAATTGCAGACAAAAGCATCTCATCTCATAGCCTTGTATGGAATCTTACGCACACAAAAGGACTACTTTTTACATACTATTTACATTGAGCATTTGCTCTAGTCCTCAAGTGATACAGTAGTAAGTACAAAAAAGGACACATTTTATAAAATATATGGATTTACAACAACAAAGTTTAATTTAGCTCTTATTTCCAAACATTTTAATTTTGTATCAACTCGGCAAGAATATCGGCATTATGCACGTATATAATAAGCAATATTAAAGTGGGGTTGTCAGTCATTAACTCCAATGACAGACTCAGTCTCACATCCACTAAACCTCTAATTTTGGATTGTGGTTTTCTCCTCTTGAATTAGTACATTGCTTTACAGCTTATTATATTAAATTAATCCAGAAGAATTATTTCATTTGCCATTAGTCCTTATGCACTTTACAGTTAACAAATAAGATACGTGCATCAATTATTTTATCCAGGAGATGGCAGCATTGTGCCTTACAAGCATTTGGCCTTCAGTTGTTGAAGCATTTTTGAGACATTTATGTGTTGGTATGTTTAGGTTTTTATAAGTATGAATAGCATTTTTTTAATTAAAGCACTTTTTTTTTAATCAAATGTCGATAATAATTGTACAGTAATATATATTATATTATACAGTATATTTACATTGGTAAAATTCTTATGTATGTATGGTGTATTCTCAATAGTCACACACGGTTACATTCACACACTTAGCATGCAGTAGGAGATTCTTTTCATGGGCATGCTTGTCTAAATTGGCATCGTGCCCATGTGTTGAACATGCCCATCAAAGAGTTCCACTCCACCGGTCTGGCACATGCATGCTCGTCACGTTCAGTGGCACCCGCACAACAAGCTTGCTAGTGAGAGAATTCATTTCCCTGTCCATTATTCCACAGATGTTTGCTTTAATTTCTTCCTGATAGAGAGAGACTTTGGTACCCCATTATTCACCAAAAAAGCAAACACAGGCAAAGTGAAAAATGTTCACCACTAAATCAGAATACTCAGAGGAGAGGAGAAAACCCTACACAAGTATATTGACTTTGAGTTGATTGAATCTTGTACAGACAACTTTTGTGTTACATTTATAACATTATACTATATTCACACACAAAATTACAACCACCAAAAATGCACTTTTTGTGTATTTTAATTTATGCTTGCCACTTCCTCTGACTCCAGGTAGGGGTTATGTGTGCCATGAGCTTTGATTCATACTGAGGAAGCCACAGTGTGTTAATCAGTGTTAGGCTTGGTGCTTAACCAGTCTCCATAATGTGAGAATAATTAACACCAAACAGCAGAGACTGATAATGTCTAACCCACTGTGAAATAGTTGTACATTAACACTTTGCTGTTCCTTGAATAGGTTCAGGTTTGTGTCTGTTTCATGTGACTGTGGCCCAAATTGTGAGTCACAAACAACATGCATTAAAGGAGGGATTATCATGCAATAATTGCTTAATGTAAAGTACTGAACAAAGCTTTAAATATGAGCAAATATATTAGCCGCTTTTATTAGATTAGGGAATATCATCCTTAACTGCTAACATCCCCTCAATTGATATCCCTCAATTCCAGCCTTATCTCCCATCTTTACATAGCCAAGCTCTGAGGGGATAACACTGCATCCCGCAAGCTTAGATTTTGCTCCCATTTTTATCAGAGAACTCTGGCTTTTGCAGCTCGGCAGGAATACATCATGTTAACAGGCCTCAGTAGATGATTACAGTGAGCTGTGGTGGTACCTTGACATCTCTGTGTGATATTGCTGTGGTACCTGAGAGCAAGTAGAAGTTTTCCTTTGTGTTGTTGTGTGAGCCTAGAAAATGTGATGTGGGTCTGGCTTGTCAGGCTAATGTGTTCAGCATGTAGACTGTGATTGGTTTTCATGACAGAATGCTGTGTGTGTCTTTTAGCTGCTGTACATTCAAGTTACTTGATGTTGACGATCTCTGTATGCCAATCCAGGATATAATGAGTCAGTAAAAACATCATGATTGTCTGATGAAAACATTGTTTCTGCAAAAGTTCAACTTGTCTGACTCTGACAAAAAAAGAGTTTTATCTCCCCAATAATAGCGGAATCATATCAAATTGCTTACAAAAAACTTGGTTCACTTGTGTCTAAAGTATCTGCTTTCATCGGTACCTGCATCATAAGCTGATAAAGTATCATCAACATTTCTTCTTCATATGTACTTGTCTCCCTTCAGCCTATTTAAGGATTGAAAAATGCCCGGCTCAAACCACCCATTCCAGGCTGCTATTTACAACCCACTAGGCCAGAGTTTCCCCTAAATCCTGCCAATGTTCAACGAAGTAACACACATGCACACCTTGCACACTTTTGACATGTTAGTGTACTTATCCTCACGTGTGTTATAACAGTAATAGTAGTATTTATTTAGTATTTGCATTGTTTGGACACATGTTGCTCCCAAAGGGACAGAAATCCATTAAAACAATTTACTGGTAATTAAGAATCACATAAAGTGTGACAGAGTTATCAAAATGTGTTGCAGTTACACATTTGTCTTCCATATCAATGTGGAAGCTTCTGGAAGATATTCAGCGAAAAATATTCAAACTACAATTAGCGGGACAATTGCAGTAATCCATTAACTTCCAGGTTTGTATTTATTTCTCAGTGTTCTGTCAGGTTTGTTGGCAGCTACTGTAACAGCAGATCTTTGACCTTTGACCCTCACCCGCCAGGTTTCACCACAACCACCACTTCTACTTTGCTTTTTCCACGACTAACGCCCTTATCTTTATCATGAATGATATATTTGATTTGAGACACTAGCTAATATATGCATATGTTTCTGCATGTATGTATTGTGTGTCATGTTTGTGTGGATCAGAGACAGAGAGGAAACAAAGATTGTTTCTCACAGCCAGCGCCCTGAGCTTCTTGCTGCCTATCTGCCAAACCCATCATCTGTGGCAAAAGATCTGCTGCCTCGTGTCCCTGCATCTCACTGTCACCTTGGTAACTGCTGCCAAGGTGAACTGCCAGCTGGGATAGTCGACCTCATATGGCTGCATTCCACTGCCACTGGATGTATATGTGGCTGGACTGCACGTAAAAATGTGGAAGCAAACCCCAAGAAAAGACTTATGTGTGTCAACACAAGACTCATAAAAACTGGGAAATTGTGTTGGCTAGTGACAGATTATGCCATATAAATGGTGATAACTTAATGAAGAAGGCTAATGATCACTTTCAGTATTGATGAGACTGCCAATTCCTTTTTTAATCATTTTGTCTATAAACTGTAAAAAAAAAAAATTAAAAAAAAACTGTGAAAAATACCTTATAATTTCCCACAGCATAAGATGTATTCCAATAGTTTGTTTTATTCAACCAATGTTCCAAAACTCAAAGATATTCAATTTATTATATGGCAAATCACATCATCACATCTAAGAGGCTGTCTGTGATGTTTTGTGTGTGTGTGTGTGTGTGTGTGTGTGTGTGTGTGTGTGTGTGTGTGTGTGTGTGTGTGTGTGTGTGTGTGTGTGTGTGTGTGTGTGTGTGTGTGTTTCTCAGGAGGCAATAAATATGGTCATCTCAGATATCTGAACACAATTCTTTTCTTATGTCATATTTATTAAATAATTAGTCTATCCCATGAATATAAACACTGGAAAAAATAAATAGTCCAAATCATCACACAAAAATACACAGCATGACTTACTTGTACATAAACTTAAGGGAATGTTTGCTAATTTAAAAAGGAGTTTCCTATGAAGGAAAACAATACTGGTATAATTTTAAATTGCTCTTTGACCATCTTAAACTGTGTCACAACATACATCCACTGACACACAACACAAAAGTGAGAAACACGTTTGAAGGAAGATAAATTATTGCTCATTATAAACAACTTAATGCTGAATAAAGCGCATTAAATCAATGTCTTTCATATAAAAGAAACGTAGGCTAGCCTGTGGGACATCCAACTCTGCAGCATTACGAGCGAACTTTTTTCTTTCTTTTTTTTTTTTTTAACTTTACAGAGATACAGAAATAACTTTTTTGTTTGAACTTCTTGGCATCAGATTGATAAAATGTTCATTCTCTAGGCTCTTTTGGTGAACAAACATTGTCTTTAATAGACTTTAAATTATTTTCTATTCAGACTTCCGTTAAGCTTTTAATTTTCTGTCCCAAAGGCTGATTCGTAGTGCAGAACCACACCAGAGTATGCATAAAAGTAGACATTTGTCTTACTCTGAAATGAATACACACTGGATAACATCATTATGAGGATCAACGAACATGGGGAGCTGTAAGAAAAGTTAATCAATGATCCTATCATTTAGGGAAACATGAAATATTTGATCCAAAGTTCCAAAGTTATTTTCACGTGTCGCTGTACATCCTCTTGCAGTCTATGGAGGGTGACGGTGTGTCAGGACCTATGCTGCCCACCTGCGAGTATGCGTCCTCCGGGGTGCGTGGCAGTGCTGGCGGCGTCATGCGCTTCTCTTTCTGCCTGCGGTTGCAGAACCAAACCCTGACCACCTCCTTCTCCAGCTGCAGAGTGTCCGCCAGTGAGTTGATCTCCTGTGCGGATGGTTTGGGACACTTGAGGAAGTGGCTCTCCAACGCGCCTTTCACGCTTACCTCGATGGATGTGCGCTTTTTCCTCTTCCTGCCCTGGGTGGCGATCTTATCGATGCTGGTTGGGCTGCCGGTCGTGGAGTCGGCCTCCTCCAGCCATTTGTTCAGCAGAGGCTTCAGCTTGCACATGTTCTTAAAGCTCAGCTGAAGCGCTTCAAACCTGCAGATGGTGGTCTGTGAGAACACGTTGCCGTACAGGGTGCCCAAAGCTAAGCCCACGTCTGCCTGAGTGAAACCCAGCTTGATCCGCCGCTGTTTGAACTGTTTGGCGAAATGCTCCAAGTCATCAGACGTCGGAGTGTCCTCGTCTGAGTGCGGTTCGTGGTTCATCCCGTGATGCTGGTGATGGTGCGTGTGGTGATTATGGTGGTGATGGTGATGACGGTGGTTTCCGTGGTCCAGCTCCGGGGATTCATCGCGCACCAGCCCCTGGTGCATGAGGCTCTGCCCCGCGTGCGAGCTGAGCATCCCGTTGACTGTAAACCCGCCGGGCTGAGAGTAAATGAGGGACTGTTGTTGTTGCTGCTGCTGCTGTTGTTGTTGCTGCTGCTGCTGCCCCTCGGTGATGCTGATGTGCGCCGCGGAGCTGCTTCCCCAACTTCCCAGGTGCGCCTGATGGGGCCCCAGATGTGGGGACCTGTGGTGCAGAGCGGTGCCTGTGTGGAGGTCCTCCCTCCCTCTCTTCACGTCCTGCGGCTGGGAGCTGGGGGACCACGGAGAGCCGGCCTCGACTGCTGCCACCGCGGCCGCGGCCGCTGCGGCTGCTGCGTGAGGCAGCGATGTCACCCACTGGTGGGCATGGCTTAGCATGTGCCCCCCATTGCTCGCCACCATGGCTCCCTGCATGAAGTCACTCTGCACCATCTTTACTGAAGGGTCCCCTCTGTATCCACTAGACACCGTGGTCACAGCGGTGCTGCCCGGCTGCATGCCACCAACCCTCCGATCAGAGTGAAGGACCGGGCCGGACAAAATCCTGCTGCTGGCTAGGTATGGACTCGAGGTGGCTGTGGCCATCCCCCAAAGCATATATGTTCAGATATATTTCTCTATTCTGGTGGTTTGTTAACGTCTAAAGTTAGTTCTAATCCATGAATAAATTCAGTCTAGAAAAGAAGTCACTCCATAGAGGCTCAGCTGATAATTAATTAGGTTGTTCGCACTGAGACATGTCTTCAAAACTTTTCTCTATCCCGGGAGCTCCGCCGTGCGTAATCCACAGACCTGATGATATGGAAAACACCTTCTTTGTCCCGTGCCAACATGAGGAGCTGACTCTCAGTTATTTCTCTTAACGATTTAAAGCGATTAAATGATAACGTTAAACGTTAAAGCCTCTCCGGTCCTCTCGATAGTTTCGCTCACTTCATCTGCTCTATCCGGCGCGTCTTCTACGGAGCGAAGAAGACGAGCATGTGTTTACCTTGTGCTAAGGCTGCGTATTCCTCTCCCTTCTCCATCCAATTACAACAGAAAGGCTCTGCAGAGCACCCGCTGATTGGACGCACAGTCAGAGAGGAGCTGGTGTGTCTCATTCAAGCCTTGGGTGCACTGAAGTTCTTGCTGCAGGACAAAAAAAGCAACAATATGCTAAAACCTATTACAATAGGCCCAAATAAACAGACAGAGAATGTATCTTTAAGGACGCACAAAGTAACCTTTAGGCAAACATAAATCATCTGTTGAAACGCAGTAAGAAATCCTGCAACAAAACTTCTTAGCCTACATAATGACAATGGATGTAATAAAGAGGATTTGCATCATTATTATACTGTTATTATCTTACGTCTTTAACAGATCATGAAGTTGAAAAGCAACTGAAATTAGTGATGCTATAATAAAAAATATATATATATATATCCACAGACCATTATTTGTATCTGGTATCTTTTATTATAACTCAAAGCCACCGAGGCCTGTGTCAAAGATACTCCTTTGGGTACATAGGGAGGTTTGTACGCGTCTTGCATCTTAATGCGCTCTTCTTTTCATATGGTAAAGGAAGGCCACAGTGGCGTGACGCCGCACTGGTGAGCGCTGAAGGTGCACAAAACAAGCCAACAGTTTTATTTTTCCATCCTTAAAACAAACCGGTTCTGTTGGGATGTTTCCATGCTGGGTCCGTTTCTGGATGGTCGGTTAAATAAACGTGTCACGGGGAATTTTCTACCACGGGGTTGCTTCAGTTTTGAGGGCCTTGAAGCATCGACTGAGACGCATGAAGTCTTGTGACTGGAAGAGACAGCCAGGTGCAGCCCATTTAAAATGTGCTAATTTATGTTTTTCAGCTTTCAGGATTTGTCTTGGATCTCATCCAAAAGGTAAAAGATAAATAGACACAAAAAATGTATTTTCCCAACCCGAAACATAAACTTACACTTTATCATTTGAATCTACCTCATGTTCCAGATTACATTTAGATGTATCCGATTTTAGGATGTGTTTAAGTTTGAAAAAAGAAGCCTAATACAATTTTGTAGCAATGGAAATATGCTACATGGTTTATTAGCAAAAGTATATGTGTGTGTGTGTGGGGGGGGCACTCAGGGGAGTGAGACAATGACACACACACACACACACACACACACACACACACACACACACCTATTGGCTTTATCAATTGTTCCTGATGCTTTAGAGATCAGTTTTTAATAATGAGCACAATGTGAGTTGACAGGGCTATATATATATACACACACACACACACACACACACACACACACACACACACACACAAAGCAAGTTTTCATGAACATACATTTCCAAAATGTTTAGTTTTTAGTGTTATTCATGTTTGTTTCCCACATTTAATGCTTTATTTCACAACACATTTTTACAATTGCATTTTCTATGTGGTTTTAAGAATTTGTAATATAGCCTCATCAAAAGTTATATGGACGATATACAGAGATCAACACAACAAATGAGGTGAGTGCATCAGCATTAAGTTCGTCCAAAAATCTGTATCATATCATAACATAGATAATATATCACCAGATATGGCAGTTTGTTATGAAAAGTTCAGATTTTGCTGTCTTAACCCATTGATCCTGTACGGCCACAGATAACTTCTTTTTATCAATATTTCAAAATATGCAGTTTTAATAATGGCTTGTAATGGTAATGGTCTGTAAGGCATCAATAAATCATTTATTGGGAAATATATCAAGGCTATTAGTTAAAATCTATAAACCTCACATTCACAACTGCTGACTTATTATTGTAATAACCAATTTTTTTTTGACTTTGAATTTAATTATCATTTATACACGTGTCAAAAATGTTATTGATGTATTTTACCTGATCTATAAAGCATTAGTAAATGATGTATTAGCCAATATTAAAGCGGTTTACAGCTTCTAAATGTAAAAATATAAGTAATGTGTTCCACAGTCTATGAAACTTGTTTATTGTTGAGTTGTATTCAGTAAAACACAATAAAAACAGAGAAGCCGTACAAAACAGTCTTTCCAGCCTACCAGCACAATGTTAAGAAAACCAGAAGACTCAGGGAATGCACTAATGTTTTTCATGTGTTGTGCTGGCTGGTCACAGCACTGGGTCCTCTATTTGTTATTCATGAAGGAAGCTGGGTGAAGAGGCCTTCTTATGATGCACATTTCTCTCTCCTCCCCCCCCCCCCTCTTTCTCTCCATGAAACTGCTTCACAACTAAGCAAATCATCTGTTTCAGTTGTAGTAAATACTTTAATTAATCCAGCATAATAAGCATGGTACTACTGTTTATTTTAGATATTCTTCAAATCATTTACACAGACTCTCTCTCTCTCTCCCTCTCTTCGCCCTCTGTTGAGTCTTCAATGTGCAGATCGGCCATTTCTGCCCCTGGGCTATTTTCTTTGGTAGAATTTGGAAATATGCAAATGCTTCCAACAAAAATTGCAAAGGAGGAAAAGGAAAAACCTTCATCTGGGCTCCAGGAGTTTTCCATTCAAAGAACTCAGATGATTTTCTCTTGTTCATGCTCTTGCTCCTCATCTGTTTGTGTTGTCGGTCAAGGGTCTGTCTAATTAGTCTACTGTAAGAAGAGAGAGAGAGAAACACAAATCAGGCAGACAAAACAAAAATTGTGAAGATGAGTTTTGTTGTTATCGCCACTATTATTAAGTTTAATAATATTCTATAACAAGATGTCCCTCTCTTTGGCTTTTGGCATGGTATCAGGTGAAATTGAACAGTTAAAATCTTGCTTTCTTTTTATTGATTCATTGTATATGTGTGTATGTTGTAGAAGCTATAACACTAGGCAAATTGTGTCTTTACACTCCTCCATTGTGAGCCGTATGTGGTGTTTACAGAATACTGAACTGCACTGAAAACACTGCTGAGAGAACATAACTTAGCTCCGTTACCTTCCTGCCTGCACTCTTTATACTCCACATATTCAGTGTCATCCTGTGGTTCTGATCATGAGTGTGTTTGACCTTCAGCTCTCCCTGAGTAGGAGAGATGCTTCACAGTGGGAGTCTCTACCAACCAACCCCTGCTGCGCGTTTAAATCAGAAGCAGAGGCAGCCGCGGAGAGGGGACAAGGAGAGACAAACTGTGATAGTTGGGGTACAGAGAGAGTGGGAAAAAGAGGATCTGGAGAGGGAACAGTCAAAGTATCCATTTCCAAAGTCCTTATTCAAAAACAGAGAAATACGAGACAAACATGATCAATAATATTCAAATTATTATATGTCTGAATGCACTGTGGTGAAAGCTCTTCTATCAATAACTGATCATTTCGTATTAACTGACACTTGATGTGGGGGAATTACTCAGGGAGGGTAAAAGGACAGGAAAAGAAGGAGCTGTGTTTACCACACTGGAGAAATAGTCAATTACCAAGCCCTGCTGCGACTTATTGTAAAGGATGACACCCAATGGACAGATGCACTGGTTAAACACTGTTGTTGTTGTTTGGCCCATTATGTCTGAATAGGGGGAATTCATTTGTGAAAATTACACTCATTAATCCCAATGGATCATTTGAAAGGGGTCAAAGTGACAAGGAACAGCACAGAGAGAACACAGCCGGGTAATGGTACAAAGACATCACTCATCTTTTTTTCCTTTCTTTTTTTTCATACTCACACACACACACACACACACACACACACACACACACACACACACACACACATACACACACACACAGGTGTGTGCAGGGCCTGAAATGTGGTAGTTTCTAAGTGTCTGTAAGCATTAACATAATGGTGAAAGATGTTCTTGGAATGATGGCCCGTTACGGACGTATTTGCTGAATATTTATGCTAAACTAAAACAAAAAGCACTGAGTGGAGAGACACATCTGGGCCATCATAGAAGAAAAACAGGAAATTGAGAAAAGATGAGACTCATGGGGTTCAGTGCATTTAGACAAAGTCACGGCCTACATGAACTGTATAGTGCTTACATCTGACTGCAAAAAAAAATTGACAGATGAAAGTTGGGTTAAAAATAAGCAAGCCTATGAGTTTTTAATTTCCTTTTAGCGTTTACTAAGGCTCATGAACTGAAATAGACATTTTAAAAAATGACTACATTTGTGGTTTGTCTTCCCACTGTGGCATCTAATGAGTTTTTATCCATGTTCTCTCTAAAGTTCCCTCACCGTCCTTCGAATATGACTGCAAACAGTATGACAGAGAAATTTAGTCAGGAAATACCTTCAGCTCTGCAGCCTGTGGCTACGGACAACTGTAGCCCTGTACCCAGGCCCAGTCCTGAGCCAAGTCAAACAGCGGGTGTCCCTGAAGGGCCGGTCTGGCTCAGTCTGGCTGGCCCTGCGCCTTTCATGAATGGACAGATTTCTCTCTGAAGCTCCCACCGCGGTCCACGTGGTTATAAAGGCTCTCTGTAGTTAAGATGATTTCTCAGGTGGGTTTGGAGGAAAATAAGGAAGTATCAGATACTGAAATATTAAGTGACTTCTGAACCAAGCGGCAGAATGGTTTGTAGCATTTTCATTCATGGCTCTGTGCTCCTGTAACACTACGTTCCACTGGATCATAAATACATTGCAAGGAATAATAGAAGTGTTTGTAATTTATTGACTGAATTTATGACTTTTTTGTTCAATTGTGTTTGAATTATCTGAACCGTTTGAGAAGAGCATAACAAAAGAACACTCTTGAACATGTTAAAGTTATTGTCAATGTATCAGCACTAAGCAGAGCTGTGCGGATCAGCTGAGACATCAATCAAAACACCTTACAGTGGAATCTAATTAACCAAATACAATGAATACCTTTACACACAGCAGGTTAACAATGTCATGCAGCTTGGATATTAAAACGTTCACCACAGTGAGTGGAGTTTCACATTCACACTGCACACTACCTTACATACTTATTGGGGGTAATAAGAGAAAAAAGTGTTTTTTTTAACTTCTTGTTAAAGTGACACATTTAGTGTTTTACCGATGAAGGTTTGGAATATGAAAGATGTTGTCACTTTATTTTTTATGTAACCTATGCATTTATGAAAAGTGCCATATTTCACTACGAGTGCACACTTTTTCAGTATGGTCAGCCCAAGTAGCGCTTCTTTGTTAGGGTATACTGGTGCACATTTTAGAAAGAATTTGCATCTAATGTCTTTATTAATGGGTAATAAATATTTTTAAAAATACAAGTAACAATCATACCTGTGGCATGTTTGCCCCCTACTAATAATAACCATCTTGCAAGGTTGAAAGCTCTGGTAAAAGATAGTGGACCTTAATTTGTTTTGTCAACCTTTGGGTGGCCAGGTTATTAAAATCAATTGGGCCTGCTGTACTAATGCAGCAAAGATACAATTTTCACATTGTACAGAGATTTAGTTTTATTGGTGGTTGTTGTGGTCTTAAAGCTTTAGTGTGTAACTTTTAGATATTAATGAAAGTCAGTTACATTCAAGCCATTGCCAAATGAGTTGCTACAAAGCTAAAGACTATCAGCTCCACAAAACCCTCTGTGTATTTCTCAGTATGGCTATGTTCAGAAACTAGTGTTGTCCGGCGACTTTCACACGCTGAAACTTGAGTGAAGATTATAATAAATTGTGTGTTTTTAATCCTCTTTGGATTATTTGTCCTCCTTGGCTACTAGCAACTGTGTGGAGGAGGGGTGGGGGTGGTGCGCGATCACGGAAGGCTTGTATCACGTGGGTGCGCCAACAGTTTTGTTGTCATTACTTAGAATTCCTCATGGGGGAGACAGAAACTACGCACTATAGCTTTAAACTTTAGTACCTGACTGCACAAATTTCCAGATTCCAAGCCGCACGAGCACCCTCACATGTATACACTGACAGAGTGTGGAAATCAATATCAATCAAGGGCCACAACTTTAACCTATGGCAAGCCTTTGTTGGTTGCAATGTTTGACTTCTCACCCTTGAGAACATGTCCAGCAGACCCAGCAGCTCACCTTGTGCCTTCCGACTGGCCCCATGCGCTAAACCTACACAGACAGCATCAGAGACAGCCTTGACATGCAGGCAATGAAAACACAGCCTACATCAGCATCTTTCTTTGATGTACATTATCAAAGACCTTTCTCCTCCTCTTCTCCCTGGACCAAAGGCTACTATTGTTTTTGTTGTTGTTATTGGTATTGTTTTCCACCCTTATAACACAAAGCAGTCTGACCATGACTCTGATGCTAATGCGGTGGTGGAGAGGGTGTTTTAATGAGCTGAAGAGTAGATCAGAGGGGCTCGGGGGGTTAGAGAGTGGGAGTAAGTAGCACTGACTGAACATCAAAACACAGCTAGTACTCCAGCTTCTGCTTTTCCCCAGCCATGACCTTTCATATACAGGATGTAACATGGAAATTATGAATTTCTGCTGAAGAGTAAACAATAAGCTGCAGAGAAGAAAAAAAACTGAGGTGGTGTTTAAAAAAAACAAAAGCATAAATTTAGGAGAGGAGATCATTTAGTTTGGCCACTAGTAATATGAATATTTTTGTATTCCTGACTGAAATAGATAGTGGTGACATAGAAAAGGTGTAAAGACCCAGTCAGACCAGCACTTAAAGCAGCAAAATTCTGTAGTGAAATCAATTCATTTCAATGGTATCACCACAATCGGTGGATTCGCATGCAGGGGCAGTTATGATACAGGAGTCGATGGCACAGATACGTATTTTAAAGCAAGTTCGCTACCTCAGCAAGCTTTTCTTTCTCGTTCAATTACTCTCTTGAATAAAAATGATGTTCATTCCTGTGAACAAAATGCCATGGGGAGTAAACAGCCCAGTAAAGAGAAAATAGAAAGAAGCTCAGGTATTATGACTGACTAGTGCTAGCATGTTCCCGGCTGGCTTGTTAGCAGTTAGTTTGCCAGCTAAAGTAGTTTAACTAGACCTGTGAGTAGTCACTACGTCACCAATCATTCATGCTTAAGCAGTGATTAAATAACATGCTACAGTATGAATAAATAACACATGCTACAGTATATACAGAGTGCAAGGTATGAATGATATATAAGTATATAGATATGTGTCTATTTGAGTGTCTATTACTACAGGTATGTACAGGCTATGACTATGGTAATACAGAATAAATAACTATAGATATAACTATATATCTCAGAAAGCTGCAGGTTAGAGTAAAATCGGTGCCAGAGGGACTGCAGTTGCTAAGAAATCAGAGGCGGCAGTATGTACATCAAGTCCTCAGCAGTACAGGAAAAGGTGCACACATTGTAGAGTGGGGAGGAACAGGGGCTCATAAACTATTTTGGCCCAGGGTCCCCAAGCAGGTTAATCCGGCCATGCACTGACTCACCATACAATTAATTTATATTAAAAAATGGCTGGTTAAGTAAAAAAAGACACAGTCTACCCTGTGAGTGAGAAAAGGTAAATAATGCTCCCAGAAAAGTATAAAGCATAAAGTAGCATATAACAGAACAAAACAACTTCTAAAGTCTTCATTCATAAAAAAATAAATAAAAATAGACACCGGATTTTAATCACACTGTCTGCACTGATTGTTTGAGGAGCAAATCTTTCAGAAATCATTTCAACACAAACTGCGAGTTTTATGCAAAGATTGACAAAAGCTTTACAGGAGACAATAAATCTGAAATGATTTGGAAAGAAAATACTGTCTGAACATCTCAAACTTTTTGTTACATCAAAACACTTTGTTGCTTTGTTTTGTTAAAGAAGACTGAAAGTTACTTTCTACTTGTGATCCTCAACTCCTAAAGTTCTTCTGTCCCCTTGCGCCAGCACTGCTCCCAACTTGGAGTAGTTTTCCTGAGAGGCACTGTAAATATATAGTTACTGTAGGTGAGTCTGTCCTCACCACTGCCAGATCCAACACTCATCCTCCTGAGCTCCCGCTGAGATGATCGGTTTGAAGCATCTCTTGCTTCTCAACTGTTCGTATAATGAGATGCGACAACAAAACTTCTACCAGTACAGAAGTCTTACAGGAAGCAAGAGTTTGCAAAGAAATGAACTAGCTTCACACAGCTGTGTTTCAGCATTATTGTCAGAAATCAGACTCTCTATGGTTACACTTCAAGTTATTCATCTCATCGGACACCTGACAGGCTTTGATTCTTAGACGCTGCTTCATCATGTTCTCCAGCTTCAGATCTACATGCTGATCATTTCCAGATGAATTATTGAGGAGTACGACTTAAGACACGTTTGTTTATAAAGTAGTAATTTTCATTGGGACCTCTACAGTGACTATGTATGTATCATCACTATTGGTGTTACAGGTGCATTAAAATGCAAAGCACAGAAGATGTGAGGTACAATTGTTCTTAACACAAAGATTCATGTTCAACTTGAATTTGTTTCCTCTTGTGGATAGCAATCTGTAGAAGATATGAAACATTACTTATTAGAGAGACTGAAAATGTTGTGTTGTGACTGAAAATGAAAGCTAAACACATGCTAAGGACTCTGTGAGGTCTACTTAGGCATAGTGGTGCATTGAGCTAAACACTAACAGGTGTAATGCTTACCATATTTACCATTTGCTAATTAGCACTACATGTGCTAAATGGGAATGTTTTGCAGATATTTGGATATAAACTTAATAAAATTTGAC
Source organism: Sander vitreus (assembly GCF_031162955.1). Classification (NCBI taxonomy): domain Eukaryota; kingdom Metazoa; phylum Chordata; class Actinopteri; order Perciformes; family Percidae; genus Sander; species Sander vitreus. Next base: position 19,679,251 of record NC_135865.1, read on the forward strand.
CTGATGATGATGCTAACTGAAATGTTATCACCCATGTTATTACAATTCATCCCGAAGAGGACTTGTGTGTACCAAATTTAATCCAATAGTTGTCAACATATTATATAAGAAACACTGTAACTTCAACTTCATAGTGGTGCTACAGAAAAAAGTCAGCAGATCACCAAAATATTAAGCATTCATCATCTGAAAACCATGAATGACATGAATACAAAATCGTGTGTCAGTCAGTAGGATTCATCCTTTGAGGATCATGAATGTCTGTAAAAAATGTCTGAAAGTGGTGTACAGACCGACCATAGACATAGTGCATGGGAATAATTTCTAAGAAACTATGCAACTGACTGAACTAAATACAGTATATACAAGCATAGTGCAATTTTAACATTGACAAACACATTTTATGTCTGTTCTAGCTGTCCTGTTATAACCAGGAATTTGCGATGTCACGATTTCAACAATTCACGCAAATTCAACCAATCACGTGAATTCGATGAACTCGCAACTTTGACCAATCACCGCAAATTTGACCAATAACCAGAGTTTCTAGGGCTGCAACAACGAATCGATAAAATCGATAAAATTCGATTATTAAAAAAGTTGGCAACGAATTTCATTATCGATTCGTTGTATCAATATGCCACTCAGTCGCGGAGATTAAAAAAATAAATTGTGTTGAGTGCAGCGCGGAGCAGCGCGGAGCAGCGCAGCACGAAAGAAAAGAAAAAAGAGCAGAGCGAGGGTAGAGGAAATACGGAGAGAGACCGGAGAGACCCGTAACGTTGTTCTGAAACACACAGCGGAGGCAGTGAAATCAGTACGACCTAAGTCATCCAAGGTGTGGGAGCATTTCACACTAAATAAATCGAAAACGTGTTAATTGCAAGATAAGCAAGAGCGACATGGCATGGCACAGGCGCACCACGGTGATGATTCAACACCTAACACGTAAACATGTTGGAGTCCTTGATGAGGAGGAAGGGAGTTCAACAGCAGGGCAAAGTGTACAGAATCCTACTTTTGTTCCGTTTTGAAGTGTTGGAACGTAACGTCCCTCCAGTAGCTCTGCTGGTGCTGGTGTGGTATTTACTCGTTATCCAGCTTGACAAGCATGACAAGCTAGCGTTAGCTCGTTAATAACAGTAGTAAAGCAGGCAAGACTAAAGACACGTTTTATTCACTCGCCTCTTTTGGCCCATTCATTTTTCAATCTATTGTCATGTATATATTCTGTGCTTTGTCCCATATCAGTTATTGTTTGACAAATATATTTGTGTGTGTTGTACTTTTTAATTTCATTTTAAAGTTCTCGTATAGCACTTGGTCATCTTGAGCTGTGTTTAAAAGTGGTGTACAAATGAACTTAACTTGCACTTACTACAATGATGGTAATAATTTAATGAATAAGCTTCAAGTGAACGTGTGTGTGTGTGTGTGTGTGTGTGTGTGTGTGTGTGTGTGTGTGTGTGTGTGTTTTGTCTGTATCTGCTCTTTGGGTTACTTACCTTTACACAACTATTAACTAAATCAACAAGTATGTATGTAAGTATGTATTGAGTTGATGTAAATTAATGCTTTTTTGTTTTTTGTTTTTTTATCCGATTCATCGATTAATCGAAAAAATAATCGACAGATTAATCGATTATTAAAATAATCGTTAGTTGCAGCCCTAAGAGTTTCCCACGACTTTAACCAATCTCAGCTAGGGCTGAAACGATTCCTCGAATAACTCGAATAATTCAATTACAAAAAATCCTCGATGCAAAATGATTTGCCTTGAAGCTTCGTTAAATCAATGTTTCGACACGGATCATTATTATTGTCGCACACCAGACGCTGCTCAGTCTGCTGGTGACACATGCCAGAGCGTAAATAGGGCTGGGCTAAGAGAAGAGACAGGCTGGAGAAAACGACAGAAAGTGTCCAAAGTTTGGAATTAGTTCAAACGTAGTTAAAACGAGAACTCTGTACAGTGTGTCTACTGAAAAACCGAACTAGCTTACCACAATAATAGCACAACGTCAATGCTTCAGCATCTCAACAGAAAACATTTCTCATCCATTCCACGAAGCGGACCCGACAAAAGTAAATCATGGAGTTGTATGGACGATGAAACTACACCAAACACAACAACTAGAAAAAACAAAGACAAGAAAATACGTAGCAGTGACCACAATTTGATCTAAAGAGCCGACTTGTTGACTATCCCTTCGGAGAAACAGCTGATTGTTGTGCACCACTCTCTCTCACTCTCTCTCTTCATGGAGAAACAGCTGATCAACGATCTACTAGCATAAGTGTAACAGAGCTGTGTGACATTGTAATTAAATATATAAAAACAAATAGGTTTAGTATAACTAATATTTACATTTAATTATATTTACATATAGGCCTATATACAGATCAGTCTCAGGATGAAACTTGTAGTTCTGAAAGTTAAGTTGCACAACTTAAGGTCATGTTTATGTTTTTTTTTTTTTATTTCACAATGTAATATGGCACTTAAATGTACTTCATATGTTTAGTTTTTGGAGAGATGATATTGTAAGCAATGTAGGCAACACAAATGTTGCTTTTTACGAAACTTTAACCAAACTACTGTTTATTATTGCTCTTCAATAAAACAAAAGTATTTCTTATCCGATTAATCGATTAATCGATGGAATAATCGGTAGAATACTCGATTACTAATCTCAGCAGTCCCATGTGCCAGACTTTGGTCAGTATGTGACGCTGAGAGCCATTGACCAAACGGGAGTGAGAACGGGTTGACGTTGATGTCGCCAAATTCATTTCCTTGTTTCTGATATGAAGACGAGACGTGTGTGACTCCAACATCTCACATTTACCAATAAAACCTACAGCACAAGACCGTGCAAAACATTTCTGACCGTCCTGCCAACCTGTATACATTTTAACATCAATGTAAGCTGTAAAGATTTTTCACTGTCAAGTCGCTGAATGCTGCTGCTATTTCAATCCTGTCGGCTCTCTGCAGAGGGCGGGGCTGCTGCTCAGTTCCCCCCGCGACTGACGCGCGCACACACAAACACACACGGTGGATGCAATAAAAACCGGAGATAAGACGTACAGGAAACCTAAATTGAGGACAGATACGATCTTTTGCAACTTAATTGCAAATAAATACAAAAGACATTGCAACTTTTAGCGCAATTTTTTTAAATCAGGCATTTTGGGCTGCAACAATCTCAAAAAAAGGCTGCGAAATCCTGGAGGGACTGGATAGTGAAAAAGCAATAGAAAACGGGGAATTTATCAAGAGTCTCAGAGTCTTAAACCAGGTTGGAGTTCAATACAGAAAGCAGTGTACTTGAACAAGGCAAATGGTAGTAAGGAAAAGAAAGGACTTGTTTACCTTTCCTCCCCTTCTGGGTGGAGGGGGATTCATTAGCTGCTGTGTAAATCAATCTGCTTCTCCTTAAAGGCCTGTCAATTTAGCCCTGATGTCTGGCAGCCTGACATCGCTTGCTGGATATTTAACTTGAAAGCCAATTAATCATCATGATTAATTCACTCACAAACCACATGGAACTGTTTGACTTTACCTTATGGAATAAGAGCCAAATTCTCTGAACTTGAAAAGAAAGAAATGTGAAGAATTGTAAGTCTTACAGCTCTCTTCTTGATCAGCCACTCAATACACAGTTTCAGCTGCAACTCCACACTCTCCTCCTCTCTACCAGTGTTGCACAACAAACCTAAAGTTCCATCTTTTTTACACACACTTCTTATACACACACGATCGTGGTCCATGATTAGAGTGATTCTTGTAATTGGCTTTGCTCTTCAAATCTATAATGTTAACACAGGCTTGAACTGTGAATATACTTTTGCTTGCACATATAATGAAGTAACTTCGGCATGTAGAAAAACAGCAATTTTAAACACTGCATACTGCACTCTGGCTAATATTTTTTTAGCTTAACTTTTAATATTTCCTCCTCTTTCTCAATGAAAAGGGGATCATACATTAGGAAAGTGGAGTTTTAATATAAATTCCGTATGGCACTTAATCATTATCTTCCAAAGTCTCAGCTGAGGTAATGGAAATGACCTAAACTGTGTGCAGAGTTACCGAGAAATACGGTTCTGCTATCAGTCGGGGGGGGGGGGCAAGGCAGACTTCAATCCATAGTTTTTTTTTTTATTTAGTGTGATAGGTTTGGTGAACTTTGGGAGGTCTTATGGCAATAAAAATGGAGATCACACCTGAAAAATAAAAATCTCATAATGTCATTACAAATTCTGCACAAAGTGTCTCGAAGCTGACTCAACAAAGTAATGAAGTCAAAGGTTGAATGATTCATGACACAGATTGGCTGACTGATGACTTCCTGTTCCAGCTGCTGCTTTATAGCCACATACTATGAGAGGACATGAGCAGCAGATCAATCAATCATACCCGCCCGCCCCCTCCCCAGCAATAGCACGCCATTGTGAGAACATTCTTTAGCTGCAGTCTAATCACTTTTGAAGCAGCAAATGATCACTGTCATTGTAGAGTCCAAGTGTAAAGGCTGACACCTCTGCTGCCAGACTCAGCTCATTTCACTCTGTTTGTGCACGTATGCCAAAGGATTCTTTGTGTGCCGGAGCATCTGTTAAACACATGTCACAACTTTAAATTATGCCTGAGGTACATATGCAGTCTGGACTGAACATTTCTGCCCATTCCTGAGAAAGAAAGAGACACAATTACCTTCACGAGACAGTGTAAAGACTGTAGATGTAGATGGGATGTTATCGCTGGAATCTAATAGTTTAACACAACTATAATCAATATTTTTATATTAATCATATGATTACTTGTATGTGGAAGAAATTGCTTGCATAGTGACAAACCCAGATAATTATCACCCCTCGGCTAAATAGTGCTTTATAGCATCTTCAAGGTCATTGTATTGGTTTTCCACCCCTGATCAGCCTTATTTCCAGCAGCAGCAGGCAACAAAAACAAAAAGCTATTCTAAACCGACTGCATGCTTCCTGCTCAGCATCAAACAACAGACAGACAGAATTAGCAACACACTGGTAAACACATTTGAGCATTTAGCCACTAAGGAACCTGATACTTTCTTCAGAAGTTGGTATAGACCAAAATACTGGACTTACATTCGACAGGTTGCCAGAGACTCAACTCCAAATAATTACGTTGCTTCGTAACACCACCATGCAGCTGTAAATTCTCTCTTGCCCACCAAATGTGTGTTAATCCATGGCTTTATTGATGCATAAATACTTTACTTTCTCCTGTTTACTACAAACAGCAGTGCTGTGCCGTTTTAGAACATTGGCCATTTTAGTTAAAAAAAAGAAAAATAATTATACATTGTGATTTCTAGGGTTGGGTATCATGTCCAGAAATAGCACCATGTTTAATTGTTAAGTTGGAACCAATAAGCAGAACTGAAATAAAAAAAGTTTTAACGGTGACCTGGTTTTTTGGATTTTGGAATTGGTTTTAATTTGAAACCAAGTTTTGGTTTCCAAACCTAGTGATTTCATAAGTTTTTTGTATATAGTAGGAACAAATGGGCTACTTATCTTCTCATGGGACAATAAAAAAATATATGGAATAACACCAGTCTAATCCTTTAATATCCGTTCAGTCGTAACAGACAACTGAAATCTAGAGCTGTAAGTGCAAACTAACAAGGGGCAAAAAAAATCAGCTATAACCCCAAAGTTCCTTCAAACCAAAAAAACATCACAATAGAGTTCTTCTTCGTCTCATATCCGAATAGGTTCTTCTGCTACACACTTTTTTGTCACATTAGAGGTCTTTTAATGAATTGATCCACCTGTCTTGATACAACCCTCCCCCCACCACCGCCACCACCACTACCACCACATGCAAGCTCCCACTGAGCCGAACTGTGCACCGAACCGTCCGCAACGCATGCAGGACATGAAAGCAACTGTAGACCCTCCACGTGGGCTTCATCGGATCTTAATTAAAAAGCCTTGCATATTATTTGCTGTAACAAAGGGAAGTTGGGGGTTCATTTAAATCCAATTAGGCCTGTGCTGAAGCCTCAGGAGATGAGAGAGAGTAATTGGTGTTTGAACACCAAGGTCTTTGTTCTGGGCTGCAGTAGATTGATAAAGGCAATAAGCACACAGTGTAGAGCGACTAGAGATGGGACGGGCCTGTGAACTTACAGTATGAAGGCTTAAACACACCAGGACCATAAAACAAGAGAATTAGTAGTATGGAAATTGTTCCTTGTTGTTCTGAAAAAAAAAAGTGGCCCCCTGTGCTGCAGGTGTTACTGAAAAGATCAGCTGAGTTAATTGCTTCAGTCATTATTGCCTTATACCACACGCAATGAGCCTCAGCATAGTCAAAGTTTAGGCTGTTAGTGTATAATTTTACTAACTGAAATACATTTCCTTTTGTAATGTGATAATCATCTATTTTTCCTCACTGTTCCATCCACTGTTAAAGACATTACTGCTTAATGAGAGGATCAGGTGTTCCCTCCAAATGGCCAAGGTGGGTGGTGGTAGTGATCAATAACATGAAATATGGACACACACAGGGTACATCATACTTCTATATGACTGGTTACCTCTGTCTGTCTAGTCCCCAAAAAACGGGGGGAAATTTAACAAAAGACATCCATCACAGCTACAGGAATTGATAACCTGCAGCTAAGCCTGAGCCTTGAACTGAGGGCAATATCAAGCATTTTTGAAGAATTCTCCTCTGTGGCATATTAACACAAAGAAAGCTGGCTAATACTGTGATCCGTCACTGTGTCTGTACTTGTGTATATGTGTTTAATGCATGCTCATGTAATTAAATTACCAGATCAATACCACTGAGCTCCTCGTAACCTCACAACTGCTTCTTAAGAGTGAAGAAAACATTCTTACTTCCTCCCTCTCACCTTCTTTGTGCTCTCTGAAGCAGCATTCAAGAGGAACCTTTTGACGTATTTTAACATCCGCCTTCCTCTTGAGCTCTTTGGAGATGCTCCTTTGGCTCAGGCAGTATGTCGAGGAGAAAGGGAGCACAGCCAGGACACTAAAACACACAGCACAGGTCACATGTGGAGAGGCCAGAGGTCACACGGTGGCGGTTAAAGGGCAGTTTTCTGGCTTTAGGCCAAGGCCAAGGCAGCAGAGGTCAGTGTCTGAGTTGTCAGCCTCATCCTGCCCTTGGCCTTCAGCTGATCAATGGGAGCAGAGTCTCTGCTTGCCTCGGCCAAACAATCAATGAGACATTTACATTTAGCCCAGTCACTCAAACACATACCCCCACGTTTCTCCAACCCCACAATATATCTGTTGGCAATGCTGTCTATCTTCGCTTCTCTGTCTTTCCTTTATTGTTTTCCAGGATGAAACTCACTCAAAAATCCAATGCAATCTTTTTTATTTCAAGTGTTAAAGGTCAACATTGCAACCTTAAAAATGGAGGAGCATCTCGCTGCAGCCCACGGGAAGGCGGGGTTTGATATCAAGCCCCGCCCACATTCAAGTCAGCCATTGTTTTGCTTACGTCACTCCCCATACACTCGAATGGACCAAGACAGCCTGGGAGAGAAGCTGATATAGCCTCTTGTTTCACATTAGATGATAGAAACTGATGATGTAGGCTAAACACAAACGACATTTAATGCAACAACAGTGAAGTTTTCACTGTTGTTCTGTTGTACTTATATACGATATCCAAATTTGAAAAAAAAAATTCATTTTAAAGCTTGTTAATATTGATGACAATGTGTTCAAACGGAAACGAGTCATATTTCATTGAATTTAGCCCTCAAAAGTAGAACGGTGTGTTGTTTCGTTATCATGGACTTTCATAATAACAGCAAGAATTGAGTCTCCATTAAAACCAAATGTAGCCTGCAAAAGGGGCGATTTTGCTTTATTAATAATTAACTAGATCGGGAGTTTGCCGTAGTAGCAGCAGCCAACAACTGGATACTTTTTACAATTTCCGTCTGCTATTTCACCACTAAAGACTTTTTTATGCGAGAAATCAACTGTGTAGAGTTTGAATATGGGCAGTTTTACAAAAATTTATGGCCAATTGTACATTTGCTCCGATGTTGTCGGACTTGAGAAGCTCCAGTCTGACGTGACAGCCAGCTGGTGGCGGCCGGGAACGCTTTCTCGCCGGCCGGCCAATATTGCAGACCCCGCTGTCAGCTGGAAGTCTCTCAATAGAATCATGTTCAAGTTTATTTCCTGAAATATGGCTTGTTTTCCATTTGAACACATTGTCATCAATATTAAAAAGCTTTAAAATGACCCATTTTTTTTCAAATTTGGATATCATTTCAAAATTGGAAATCAAATGAATGAAAAAGTAGACATGCCCAATTACAGTAACTAAATGAAAACTTCACTGTTGCATGAAATGTTGTTTGTGTATCATCAGTTTCTATCATCTAATGTGAAACAAGAGGCTATATCAACTTCGCCCCCAGGCTGTCTTGGTCTGTGAGTGTATGGGGAGTGACGTAAGCAAGAAAAAAAATGGCTGACTTGGATGCTGCAGCCCGTGGGAAGGCGGGGCCCGCGGGCTGCAGCGCTTGTAAAAAGGTGTTATGTCTTTTTTCGTTTACAGTGTTTATGCTGCCTCATAGTGGCCAAATTTTTTTTTTTACAGTAATACAGGCTTAAATTAGGACAAACAACCGATTCGGACTGATTTAGGGGAGGTGAATGATTTTAACATTACCTGTGCTGGTCAGTTATTTTAACCCCATCCGGAGTGTGTTTTTTTTCACCCCCAACCAAGTAATTTTCACCAAGTGCATCTCTGAGTTTTTTCTGCATGAAGAGCTGCTTATTCTTCTACTTTTTTAGCAAGCTCTGTGTAAAGTTTTACTTTTGTGTGAAAAAAGAGAAAGTCAAAAATGATTTTGCTACTCTCATAGACCGAAATATGTTAACACTAAGACATAGCTATTTGGGAATGAGTATGACAACAGAAAAAATGTAAAGTCATTATGAAAGCAAGACCCCGCAAAAGCTCATCAATGGGCTGTTGTAATGTCAGATCTTTTTTGGCTAGTACTGCTGAATGCCTATTACAGACCACATCCTGTAATTTCAAGATGGTTAAAATGGCAATGAGTTCAATTACCGTGAAGCACAGTGAATATTTCATTCCCAACCTCCCCCTGTAATCCCGTCGAAATGGGGCTGAAGTCTAACAATGTATTTCTAAGATTGAAAATCTGTTTGTTTAAACGGTGTGTTGTGATTAGCCGCCCTCCGTCACTTTTTATCTAGTTCTTCCCTGTTAGCTCCCTTCACTCTCACCGCTTGCTGCTGCTATCATAAACCTCCTTCCATCCTCTGCAGCTTCTCTGTGACATGGGACATTTAGGCAAACTAAAGCTATGTTATTTGGACAGTGTTTCCTATTAAATGGCCCTTCCTTTATATTCACACATGGTGCATTTCCAGTCCCAGAGCAATTATACACATGACTACACTTGGAGCTAAAGGAACAGGCTGAATCTTTATCATCAGTCAAAGACCAGCAGTACTGTAGCAGTCTGCCTTCTGTGCTTGTGTCTACACTCCCCCAGTCATACAAATAGTGAATATTATTTTGTATTAATCAAATGACCAGGACAAGAAAAATGAATGGATCCCACCCACTCCCGCTTCCCAAAACCCGGGAACTTTACTTGGGTTTTGAGGAGCTGCAGCATTTATTCAGATACATACTGAAACCTACACTGTACATTTACTACCACTTAAAGTGGCTGTATGTAACTTTCAGTTGAATGAAAATGGTCAAAAGAGGTAGTGTATTACCACACCTGCTGTTGTAAAGCTCTATTCTTTACGGTGCTTTATTTCCCACTGTATTACCGAGTTAGCGTTATTGGAGGTTGTATAGTCGCTAAGGGTGTCACGATTTTGATTTTAAATCGGAATTTATCGAAATGAAGCCACAATCTTGAATATCGAATAAAAAAATGGAATCGTCAATACTGCCACGCCCCCATGTCACGTCCGGTCGGCTTGCCAAGCGGAAAAAAACACACGTGTTGAAGTGCTGCGAGTCAGTCAACCTCCTCTGACTTATACAGCCAGTCAAAAAATAGCATGGCAACTGCAGATGTAGCAGACCTATCAACAGAACTTGAACCCCCTCCTCTTTCACTGAAGTCGCAGGTGTGGAAGTATTTTGGATTTCTAGTGAGTTATGTTGACAACGTTCACGTTGGAAGCTCTGCTATGTGCATGTACCATTGTGTTTACCATTGCACATTAGCCTAGAAGCTAGCAGAAATTCCTTCTGCTTATAGCTTAATCCCAACAAAACAGCACGGTTGAATTTCAGTCTGCATGCACGTTTTGTAGCCTAAACAGAGCAGCTTATATTGGTTATATTAGAGAGAGCAACAAGTTAGGGGACTGCCGAGTCGCCCTCTCTGCTCTCTTGCTCAGCCGCTGTGTGCTCCGAAGCGTCTGTGAGCGTCTGCCCTGGCATTGTCGGCAAACTTTTTTTTAATGTTTTCATTTTTTTAACTTTATTGATAAATTGTTAAGTTTCCAATTGACTGAAGATATGCTATTGTTACATTATGTTGTTAATAAATGTTTAATTTGACAATGTAATGTGGCACATTGCAAACAAAGGTCAGATATTATATTGCATAAAAGTCTAGTCTAAAAATAAATAATGTAAAAATCGAGAATTGAATCGTATCGTGACCTTTGAATCAAAAATGTAATCAAATCGAGGATTTGGAGAATCGTGACACCACTAATAGTCGCGATGAATGTTTTGCTCAGACAAAAAAAAAAAAATTTACAATAAAAGAATAAGTTCTAGATTTCAAGTGTTGCATATGGTAACTCAGCCTACTTTGGATGTCTCGTGAGCTAAACCGGGTTAACGTAATTACTGTCACTGCGTCACGAGCCAAAGCATAAAGACTTTTTTGTAGCAACCAACGTAATAATAACTTAGATTAATATAGCACATTTTATGAAACCCGCAGACGCTTTACACAAGTGTTACAGGGGGACAAGGGGAAAGAAAAGAGTAGGCCAACACAAACACGGACTGAAAAGGATTAAAACGTCTGCACTAAATGGAAGGGGGGCGTAATTTAATGTTGGCTACTGACATACAACCACATTGCATACAATAAAGTTATTTTATGAATGAAATAGACTACTACTATTACATACCTGAGGGCCATTTCAGGGTGGGTTTTGAATCATTTACAATCCCGTAATTGTCTCCATCTGTTGATAGCCAGACCGAGTGTGACTCGCGTTATCGCCTGTTGTCTTTCACATTTCCTTTTAGCTTTTAGTTGTTCTTCGTTTTAATTTCCTTCTTTTCTGTGATGGTCCTGCCCCAGTATCAGCCATAACTACAACACATATCTTCTAAAATAACATTAAAATACAATTAGGCCTATATAAAGAAATATCCTGCTTCTGTCTACCTGGCTCAACTGGCTGGATACGCTAACACAGGCTTTCCGGTGTTCCAAAGAAATCTGTGACCCATCAGAATGTGTCACTGTAGCACCGTCTACCTGCCGCAAATCATTGTGTGACTGCACAGGAAAAATTGAACCCGGGCAGAGACCTTACTAAAAACTATTTCAAAATGGCGTTCTTTTCACTGTTAGTCTTGTTTGCCGTTACATGTCATTTAAGACCATTGTATGAAAAATGATAGAGCTTCAGAAACATTAAAAAGTTACATATAGTCACATTAACAAGTAAACTGCTAATTTATTCTCTGCACTTGACTGCCCTGCTCTGAGCGTATTCACCGTAACAGTACAGATCCACTTTGGCGACACGACTGAAGCGTGGTGTCGCGACGTAATACATCCATGGTTGATGCTCCACGCCCTTGACCGGCAGCTGATTGGACGAACGTGTGACGTCTGGCTGCTCGAGAATTTCAACCGAGTGTCATGGCAGCTCGTTGAGAATACGATCTCGTATTTTACCATTCACCAAAACGTGTTTCTGAAAACATTTTAAGTAGAGATGCACCGATTACAATTTTCAAGGCCGATTCCGATTTCCGATTTTCTTTGAGTTAGGCCAGCCGATACCGATTTTAGCCGATTCCGATTTCATTTTTTCTAAACACTTTACAGCACACACAAATATTTATTTTCTATCTTTTCTTTAATAGAACATTTTGCACAGAACATAGAACATTTTTTGAACAGATAATGGATCACTATAAAATAGAACTATATAAATTACTCCTGGTGTGGGAAATTTACACACATCTAAAGTGCAACGTTAGAACCATTTCTTTCTTTTCACATCCAATATCCAACTAAAAAAATTGATTGATTTGGTTTTTGGTGTCGTCCCTCCACGCCCTACTTTTTCCTTGCAGGTGTTGCATATTGTAAACTTGTTATTTCTGCACACACTCTGAAGAATTTCCAAACGGCTGACATGTTGCAGGTTAATTCACGAGGTTCCCTACATGTGCGAGAATAGCGCGGACAGGGTATGGCTACGTCTGGGAGGGATTCTGATTCAGAGGCGTTCAGTCATAATCCCGCAGATGGTAGCTTTATGGTAGCTTTGGGACACTCAGTTTTTGGAAAATAATAAACTATAACCTGTCTCAAATAAGACCCTCATCATTTGGGACACTCGGTTTTTGGAAAATAAAAAAATAATAAACAAACCTGTCTCAAATAACACCCTCGTCCTTTGGGACAATACAGCTCACATGAAAATTTACCAGTACAGTTCCGCATGTACACTATCCACCAATCTCCTTCTGTCATTACAGGCATGTCTGAAATAGCAACGGCCCCTCGACTCACACATGGACTTGATTCTTCTGTCGAGCTGGTGACATTTACAGTAACGTAAGCTGTTATGGTCTATAGTTTTTTTTTAATTGTGTTCATGAAAGGCAGCTAATAAATAAACAACACTATTGCTTGTTTTGTTTTTTAAATCCAAGCAAGTGGCATAGATGTAGGGATGGCAATGTCAGTTGGACATTGCACCACTCTGTTCCAGACTGAAATATGGCTAGCCATAAAATGTTGTAGACTTACATTCTGTCTTTCAGTACAAGGACAAACATGTACTGACATGAGTGGCATCCCCCCTTTAACAGTCTTTCCTCTCTGATATTTCAGTGTCAGAAGATCTGGCAGCAGCTAAGATGAAGGCAGGACATTTGAAGATGAGGAAAGATGTTTGAACCTGAAGCCTCTTTTCAGTGTCCCAGTGGGGAGTGTATATGGGAAGGCAAGTCATGTATTATTTAGAGTCAGATATTCCTTTGTGCTTGATCAGGGCTTGATTGAGAGAGGCTGTGGCTGGTGCTTTCTTTCCCCATGTAGCGATCTGAATGTCTGTTCAGGAATGAAGGTGAACTTGTAACCTCCACACAGAACTCGGTCAATACCTGCACACACTGAATGCAAAGTGCAGGAAATGCATTATACCCCTCTGTTGTCATGTGCATGGACAGCTCATGTCATCAGAAAACATTACTTCAGTGCATTACATTATTGGACAGCTATGGGATTACCTGTAGTCCTTGTGGAGTTGTTTCAAGCACTAATAGACAAGAGCCTATGAGTATTGGTAATGTGTCAAGACCACAGGGAGCTGTGTTTTAGCCAGTCATTAATTAAAGTTGAAACTCCAAGCGGTGTGCTCCTCCACTGCTCCTCCGCTGTTCAGCAAACGAGCCATAGCTGATATGCTCTTTAAGTCATTAGCAGCTCTGGTTTGTAGCCACAGCACCTTGTTAGCAGAAGATGGGCTCATAATCCCAAAACGGAATGCTCTGGTGCTTGTGGAGCAGTTAGTCCAGTTTAAAGTGGAATATCTGTTTAGTTTATAAAGTGTGTAATTGCTGTATCAGACTGAATTATTATACTCATTAGCTCATATTCACAGCGCTGTTTATTGTGTCATGTATGGTGATAAAAACAAGGATAATAATAATAATGACTGTGACACTACCAGGCATCTTTGCATTAACAGATAAAACTCATTTGGAGAGAAATTCATAAATGTGGCCTCTGGTTGCCTCTTCATCATTGAAGTGTGTGTGTGTGTGTGTGTGTGTGTGTGTGTGTGTGTGTGTGTGTGTGTGTGTGTGTGAGAGACAGTGTGAGAGAGTGAAATCCGTCGGAATTTCCGTCGGCAATGGGGCCATCCTGGAAGTGAAACGTCATGGATGTAGACTACTCTATTACAAATACAATGATTTTTTTTTACCAGACTTCTGTAGCGCACTACTTAACTCTGCTTGAGGCTAGCTGCTCCAGGCTACATTAGCCGCTACTAGCATAACAAGTTTGATCTTCTTCTTTTTTAAACTGTCCACTTTGAGTCAGACAGTGTTATAGAAGTGCAATACTAAATCACTTAACCACTTTTTCTCTCTCTTTATATACATTATACCATAATTAATTATATCTGCAGTCTTTTTTTCAGACAATTTTTGAATAATGCTGTTTATGTTTTGAGACAAAAGGAGGCCCACAATATTACTGTGAAGAGAGAGGCTTTAGATGAAAGATGGAGTACAAAGGTTTGAGGTCAACCTCTGCTGTCTGTCCATAGATGGAAATATTATTAATAATACTAATATTAACAGTCTATGTGTCTGTCCCAGAGAAACAGCTGAACCTTGTTTTTCAGACATTATTGTAATAACTAAAAATAACTATTAGTTTAAAGAGATGCATACATTTAGATGGAATTCCCATTTAAGGCATATGTTGTTTTAATTCCTTTTTACAGTAACTCAATGAACCATACATAAGTACTGTGAATGGAGAAGGCTGCCATACCAGGCAAACTGTATTTGAATAACAAATATATACAAAAAAAGCAGGTTAACCTTCAAGCTACAGTGTACAGTGATTCATTGTTAAATATGCATTCAGAAGATGTATTGTCCTGAGTTGATAGGTCTGTGAAGTTGGACAAATGCTACCAAAAGACGGTTTATCCTGCTTCTTCCCTGCCCCGTCTTCTCCCTTGTCAAGGCTCCGATCTACAATCAGGATAATCCATCATTGTGGCACATAATGCAAAAAAGATATTAAACTCACTCTGAGAAAATGTATTCCCAGGGACTGAAATGAGAATAAAATGCTGCCTAAGCATTTAGTGAAGGTTAAAAAAGAAGGCTGCAGGTTACGTACCTTCAAACCTGACCATCAGAACACATATTACATAATTAATATTCTGACAGACTTAAATGACTTTAAAATACATATTTTATGCACTGTAACTAGTGATAAAAGTGTATATATTTGTCCTAAAAGACGACATGTTGCAACGGAGAATGACATGCAAATCAATAATATATAATGCAGAAGAAAGTTAATATTATTATAATACTGTAATGTGAACCAGTTTATCCACTGTGCATTGGTTAAACAAATGTTCAATAAAACATGCACCCACTGTAAGTAATCATTCCCAGCCCCAGTCTGTATCTTGGCATGAGGATTCACCTGAGCAAAATCCACAGTAACTGATCATATTTCATAAAATGTTGTACTTCTTTCATTCTAAAATAAAGTGAAAAAATACAAATGAAATGATATGTTGCGCAACGTCGAAGGCTGCTAAAACAAGACAATGCTAACTTCAAGCAACAGGAACATGATGAGGGAACAGATGGCAAGGCAGGAAATGAAGAGTTCAAACAAGAAGTAATGATGAGAGGCGAGAAAAGTCAGACGCAATCTCAAGATCAAGAATCATCACTTCATCACACAATCATCACACAATCATCGCAATCAAGAATCTCTTTACAGCAAATACACAACATACTGGACAATACCAATACAGATGTTTTTATACAGATGTTGCCAACTTGTGTCTATTTAACACCTTTTACTGTAAAGTAGTGGAATAATAAAAAAAAAATGTGTTCAGTCTGTTCATGACTAACATTTTCCACAGAAGGGTGGAAGGAGCAGGATTTACTGTAAGCCATCACATCACACTAAAAAGCTTCATTAATGTAAATTTGTATTACAGTAATAGTCTTTTTTTGTGCGTTAGCTGGGTGACAAACACCGTCAATTTACAGTAACAGCAGAAGAGTAACCGTGGATACCTTAGAGCATCTATACAAAAATGACATTTACAAAAAATTTAAAGTAAAAATATAATTACAATATAATAATGAAATGTGCAGCGAAAATCAACATTTCAGACTATTTTTTTGTAGCTTTGGTTGGGGAGAAACCATGAGAGTTGACTAGATAGATAGATAGATAGATGGTCTGTGTGTTACATAATGACAGGCCTGCAACAGGGCAAATCATTTCCAAATCACACTGTGAAAACCCTCTTCAGTTATCCAATGTTTGTGTGCAGCTGCCAAGTCCTGCTCAGAAGCCTGTCGGTAAGGGCAACCCGTTCAGCCCATCTGTCTGCTGAACAGATGCCCCATTACTCGTCCCAGAAGCTCAGATGTTGCCATGCCAACAAGCAGGTGTCCTGTGTGTTGATGGGCAAGAGACTGGCATGACATCTTCTGCTGAGGACTGGACCAGGGTTACACACAGGCCAATACAAACAGAGCGGCAAGGTAACCAAATCCATTTACCATCCATCAGAGTCTGAAGTCATTTTTTGCTGTTTTGCTTTACATTGTTGATAGAGTTGCACAAAGTAGTGTTAATTCTCAGTGGGATCGTCAGCAGCACTTATATTTGGAATATTTTCACAGCTTTACCTTGCTCTCATCAAAGCCACCAGACTTAAACAGTAATTTGAGTGTTAAAGGGTTTGTTTGAATTCACCAAAGTCAAGCAACACCACAAACAAATTAACTGATCGAGACAGTGGTAGATCAGCAACTCCCATGTTCTGCGAGGTAAAATTACAGTTTTTGTAACTCTTGTAAGTTTTGTAACTGTTTTATAGATCAACTTACACTTCTTGGGATCTTTTTTGATAATTGATTAATCGTTTCAATCATTTTTCTAGCAAAGAATTTCAAACATGTTCTTGTTCCTGCCTATCAAATGTGAGGATTTAATGCATTTATTTTTATAAATCATTTTAAACTGAATATTTTTGGGTTTTTGGACATTTGGTCGGAAAAAACAAGGCATTTGAAGATGTCACCTTGGTCTCTGGGATGTTGTTATGGGCCTTTTTTTCACTATTTGCAACATTTAATTATTTGATTAATCGATAAAATAATCAGCAGATTTATCGATAATGAAAATAAACGTTATTTTTAGGCTAAAGTTTAGTACATTGTTGTTATCATATCATCTTTATACTGTATGTCCAAGTCAATAGGGTTAGTTGGTAAATCTGCTTTCGTACACACAAATAATGTCCTGGCCTTAACAATTAGTTTCCTTTTGTCTTTTCTCCAAATACCATCATTTACAGTGTCTGGGTTTATGAGGTCTTGGCAATGGCAAAATCAAATAAAAGACACTTTATGACAGAAGAAGCATCTCTGCTTTACAGTGATATTCTATTGATGAGTTGTAAAGATCCATCACTTGTTAAAACTAAGGTCATAGCTAAACACTAACTGTTACGCATTGTACAGATTATTTTTGAGAGAGCATGAAACATTTAAACTCCATATTATTTTTACATTTGCACAAATTCAAATCATTAGTCTGCAAATCCTAAACATTAGCGCACAAGTCAGCATTAATGTGTTCGTGGTTGTGGCTCCTAGAAAATGATATCTGTGATTATTCATATCATTCAGAGGAGTGATTAAATATTCCTTATTCCCTCAGAGCAGTGAAACAAATGAACCAGGGCTACGTTCTAACAGGAGCTGACAGATCTTTTAAATAATGTTTATTTATCATCGGTAACATTTACCAGCCTTGGTACGGTCCCTCGGGCATGTGACTTCCACTGCCTGAAGCCCGGCAGCGTCTCCTCAGCTGGCATTTCCTTTTTTACTTTGTAAAACTTTGCAGTGTGTTTATCGTGGCTCTTATCCTCTTTAGTTCATCTTCAGATCTGAACAAGAAAGAGAAGGAGAGAGGGTGAAATAAAGGAAGGGATACAGTAAAGACGTTGTACACAAGGTTTTACACAAGCAGGAGAAGGGAAAGGACAAAGTGAAAAAAACAGATTCAACACAGAAGTGGAGTGTAACATTTTCCTTGTTTTATAAAAAGGGATGTTGAGATCCTCCTTGCATTCCCAAAGTTTGAATGATCACAACCAAAAGTATGGTTTATGACATATTTAAAGAGAGATGTTTTACAACCAAGTAATGAAAGTATAAGGGCAATCTAAATTGCAATTCAAACGTATAAATTAATAAATGAATATATGAACATATTCATCTATTATCTGCATGGAGATACATTATTCACCACTTTCTCCTTTCCCCAACATCCAAGCTAGGGATATCATTATACTTCAATTAATACAAAGTATACTCTTACCATTGCAAAACCAAACACCACATTCTCTCCGCACAAGATTTTACTTTCAAGAAATGTCAGCCCTACTTGGGGTCAAAGGTATAATTTTGCAAGTTAAACCAGTATAAAAGCACAGCAGCAGTAACCAGATGAGGACACACATGAAGCCTGTTGGTGAAGAAAAAAGGATTGCAACGTTACTCTTGCTAACTTTCAGCTTTAATTTGAAACTTCAAGCAACAAAAGGATCGTTTGTCGTCCAAACTGCTGCAAAATTTCAAAGGAAGTCAGCAGGTAAAGCATTCAGCCTGTGTCTGTACTGTAGTTTCTTTTCTCTTGCCTTGCATTGTGTTCCTTTCTGTGTCTTTTAATTTGATATTCACTGTCTGTTTTTGTATGAATGCCTGAGAACTGTATGCTTCAAATTTACAATTACATTCAACAATGTTTTCAATGATTGTCCCTAAACTACTGCAGCTAGAACACTGTGAAATTAACATTTTATTTTGTAGTTTTAGCTTCTTTTTTTTTTTTTACTTGTTTACTTACTTCACTCTTCTTCAAATCAGAGCCATATTACTGCAGTGTACATACATTACTTCGGCCAATAGAAAGTATTTCTTCCTGTCAGAGTTGTTGTACATTTGCGTCTAAATCTCAGCACAAGTGTGGTTCTGCTCTTGTAACTTTAGCGAGACATCACTTACGTTCATATCCAGCCGACGTGACTCTAATGTCGGTACAGATGTAGTTCAAGTGTTAATAATAGGCACACATTTGCTTTGCTGTAATTTCAATACATAATACATCATTTTCATAAATTTTACTCTAATGAAGTGAGGTTGCATATGAAGTGACTGTTATGAATACACATGAAGAGTGAAACAAAGAGAGTAGAAATCATTTGAATGGTTACATTAGAATTGTATATTTATTTTCTATTAAATATGGTAAACAGTGCTTGTGCCTGTTCATTTTGTTGAATCCATTTACACACGCTGACATGCTCAAGTCTAACAGATATGACAGTGCCCTCTTGTAAAATGGCATTAATAAACATGTGTAACATTAAAACAGACTGAGGGATTGTGGTTCAGCAGTATGGAACATTTTTATTGTACCATTGAGACGCGCTGGATGGAGAATCAGAGGTTTAAAGCTGAGTGAAGTGAACCTGTGAGCGAGGATATAAAAAAAAAATTAAATGTTGAAACATTTTGTTCCCTTGAATTTAGTAAAAACATATTGGTTTGTACTATGAGTCAATGAACTATGTTGGAAAATTTAGTAAAAGTTAGGAACCATTTCAGAAAGGACAAAAAGCATTGCAAATATGAACAAACTGTTCAAGCGAAAATTTGCAAAATTATTGATAGCTCAACATTAGGTTGCAAATATGGTAAACAAGTGTTGGTGCATTATTCAAATAAATGTATTTCATTAAATTTAAAAAAAAAAAAATTCTGAGAAGCTGTTTAAGAATTGTGCACCCCAGATTTAAAATAAACAATAAGTATACAGTTGGTCAGTGGCCACTTAATGGTACACTTAATAAGTACAACTATCTTTACGAAGTTTATTATGGTCAGTTTTTGTTGACATTGTCGGAAATGTGTAAATTAATTTATATGTTTACTATTGAGGTCAGTTAAAGATTATGTTAAAATGGACTACATTATATTGAGAGGTGTTTCTAATTATAGTAATACAACAACACTACTATCTAGGGAATAAATGCTAAAACATATAATTCAATTAACACCTCTATGACAGTGTAAAAAAAACCTGAACATTATAGGCATCATAAAAATAGACATAGCAGAACAGTTGTATTGGATTGTCTGGGTGTACCTAATAAAGTGGACACTAAGTGTAAAATGTCCAAACTAATTTCCCCAGGGGCAAATAAAGTAATCTTGAATCTTAAAAATAAATTAATGGAAAAGTAGTGTAAACGTAAACAAAATTTGAGAAAAATAATGTCAATTTCAGCATGACATCTCACTTTGTCAAATAAATGTTGGGACAGACTTTCTGTTCAGATGGGGACAGATACTTTCGGTACAGAAACGATAAGTGGCTTTGAAGCCCTTGATGTATGCCTCTTCAACGCCCTGCTTTACAACACTGCATAAGAAATGATATGCAAGAGCTAGATTTGAATATTCATGATCAAATCCATCGGCTGTTTATACTGTAGCATTAATGAATTGCTTGAGGGAAAGCTATACCAAAATAAGGAGCTTCAAGTGGCCGGTGATGAAACACAGCAATCCCAAAGAAAGAATTTAAAAAGTGAGAATTTACTTACTAGTGGATGCTAACACAGTATGGATCTTTCAAATAACATGGGATGTACGTACTAAAGATTTTACAAATTTATTTAACATCCACAATAGTTAAGTAAAAAAGACAAAACTCTCTGAGCTGAAATAATCTCATAGGTAACCCAGTCTTGAATGAAATCTCCTTTGTTTAGGATTTGTGGATATACTATATGTGCCATTAAAACTGTATAAATATTCAAGATGGTTGAAGAGTCCCAATCATCTCCTACACAGTTGCTCTGGCAGTTAAAAGAGGGCCGCTGAGAGCAGTTTTACTGTGAAAGACATTAGCATGCCTTTGAAACAAGAGACCTTGAGTATGAACAAGGGCTATCCATATCCATACACACTTTGGAATGTAATTTATATGCACAAACTGAGGTGTGAGGCCAGAGGATGTTAGAGGGGCAGAAAGGATCCACTCAGTACAGGTGATGATTTCACTGGCCAACAATGTAATACCCATTTTTATACCGCCAGTGCCTCTTTACACATCAGTGAGTTCCTCTGAACTTACAGACTCCATCAGAACTGAAAAGGTAATATATGAGGTATACAGATAATTGGTGCTCTGCTTGTACTTTCTTATATGTCCTCTATGATCTTAAAGAGATATGTTTCCTCATCAAAGAGATTTTGTTCAGTGTTTGGCAGCACGAAAAGTGTTGATTTTTAACTGTTTGTTTGATGAACCAAGTTACTTTTTGTGCCACTGCCACCGGTGACCTATGTGCTCAACTCTCTGAATTATGCATGGTGATTATACGACGCAGTCCTCTGAATTGTAAATTCTCACAATTATACAGCCCATTGTCTATTCATTATTTCAAAACGAATGGGAAATTATGTAAAACTATCTCTAAAGAGGAAAGCAGCGTGTAATATGACTTGCCATATTGTTCATGCAATTCAAATACTTTGCTTTTTCTGAGAGTTGAAAGTAATCAGATTTGGATGAAATCTGACTTGCATGTCATGTGGGATTATGATACATTTGGAAGATAAACTATGATAACTACACTACTTGCCATGAGGTGAGAGCACTCAGGCAAAGAGTGTTTTCTTATTAACTTGAACTTCCCTTAAGGTTAAATATACAATTGTTGACTGAGAGTCAGACTTATCTTCTTTGCCTGACCAGACGAGTGAAGGACTTGAACATGTCCCACAGCGTCTTTGTGGACTTTCTTTTCTGATCCCTTCACACAAGCAGCATATACAGTTTACATACTGCATATTTACATAGTGCCTTAGCTACTTTCGTCATATTTTTAATGTTTCATTTGTAAATAGCCACACAAAAGAAATCTCTAGTTTGAGGCGTCTGGCATAAAGGCCATTTGTTCCAGCACACATTTGTGAGCTTTTGTGCTGATACAGTACATACACCATACACACACTCATCCTCAGATCCTGCAACAAAACTCTGCTAGCAGTCCCCACATCTAAACTCAAAACTAAAAGTGCATTTGCTGTCAGGGCCCCCAAACTCTGGACCAGCCTTTTCGTTGAAATTTTGTCTCAGTGACTTCCTCTAAAATCTCCATTACTGAAAAAACTACTTTTTATGAACATGTTTTTCTGCATTAGGTGGTATTTTTGAACCCTGTCACTTCTTAAGGCCTCCACTCAAAAATGTGTTTGCTTGTTGTTGGATGTTTGAACTTCACTGTGCAGAATGATGTATGTGCAGTTTTGACACTAGAAGGCTGTTTTCATATTCATCAGATTCTCAGTGCTCACGTTTAACAAGTGTGTGTGTGTGTGTGTGTGTGTGTGTGTGTGTGTGTGTGTGTGTGTGTGTGTGTGTGTGTGCAACAGTTCACATAAAAAGTGGCCGCCGCTTTGACCATCCTGCTATGTTGACTTGACTGGGAATGTCCATTCTACTCTCATCTCTATTTATATGGTTAAGTTAAGTTATGTTATTGCTTGTTCTGTTATATTCTATTATTCTATTCTCAGATGGTCTTTTCACGTCACTATTATTATGGCATTCATTGATTTTTGAACAATCTTTTTTAGTCTATAAAAATGAAGAGATTTTGGTTCTTATTTTTCAAGTTCAGTGTCTTGCATGGCCTTGCTGTGGTTGCATTATGAACAGACTATAAGGACGTGCAGTGAGACCGCTGCTTCCTCCGCCTCCTCTGGTAGGGTTACCCTCTCATCCTCCATCTCCCCTCATCCGCTATTCTCCTCCTCACCTCCTGCTGCACTCCATCCCTCTGCTGAGCACAGGTATTTGTTTAGGAATCTCTCAGTGGAAATTATACTCCATCTCCGGCGCTCCCTATCAACACACAATTATCATGGGCAATCATGCAGAACAGTGCTGAATTCAGCTGGGAGTCTGATGGCATTACTGACTGCAAGGCCCGGCTTCTTCTGGAGGTGGCCTGCTCCACACCTGCATTAAATCTCTCTCTCTCTCTCTCTCTCTCTCTCTCTCTCTCTCTCTCTCTCTCTCTCTCTCTCTTCTCACACACACTCTCACTTGGATATGGATTGAGAAATGATTAAGCCTTTTTTTTTATATCTTATTAGGATTTCATTTTAACCAGGAAGACCACCAGATAAGAAATCTCTTTCCTTGGGGAGACTCGGATGAAAGGACCACTCCAACCTGACACAGGACAAATCCTGTGATTTTATCTTCCAATTTATTAGCATCTGCCAACCTCTGTGGCCTCTTCTTGTTGCAGAGGTGTAGCTCAGTGTAGCTTGTCATATAACTGGGCTGAAGTTTGGTGTGGCTTTTCTCTCAGAGTGGTACAGCAATTTGAAATTTCCGGAATTTGGAAGTGTGAATCGCCATCCTAAAAGTGTCTTCTGTAAAGGCAAAGTCAATCTCACAAAGTAATCAATGCCTTACATTGTGTCGCTTCCTTCTGCATTCCGAGGCAAACCACAGATGCATTTCCCTATATATGATAAACATATTATAAAGCTCAAAAGGCACAGAGTTGATACAGACACATGAGAATCGACACAGGAGTCCATTCAGATCCTGATCAAATGCTCCATTCATGAGTGAAATTACTGTCCGTCTGTCAACCAAGGTGTGAATTATTTCATCTACAGAGCCTACCTCTGAAGTTGTTTAATAAATGCATAATGCCACATACACTCCACATAGACTGTAGATAAGAAAATAGGATTTCTGCCTCTCTGGTGTATGGTGATGTGTAAATCATGTGAGCAGCAGCGCCCTCTTGTGGTATTTTGAGTTAAATGTTTTGTAATTTTCCAGACCTTTGTTACAATCATCCCATTTTATAGGAAAATTCCCTGCAAGAATTAATATAGTCCATGTGCAAAAGGTGTTCTCCTAGAATTATATGGTCTTAATTATTACTTTTAATTTTACATTGTCACCTTTTCCACATGGAATAAATCTTAAGAGCCTCTTCTCCTTTTTTTTCTCTATGAAATGGGACTGTTAATTTTAGCTACACACTCACCTGAAGCCTGGACTCAAGAGCGCACATCCTTTCACAATTCTTTAAATTAATTAAATGACAACATTATTAATTTTATATACATCAAAGCTTGCCCTGGCCTTGTCATTTTATTGGCAAACAGAAAAAAGAAAAGCATATAATTGGACAGATGTGATGTTATGATGAATACAAACTTAACAACATCATAGAAGTACCGGAGGACAAAAACTTAACAACATAAACATAAAACAGCTACATAAACTCAACAAAAAAGTTCTGTTCATAAACAGAGTGAACTGTGCTGAACCAAGAAACTGGTCAAAAGGGAAAAACTAATAACAGCACAGTTTCACATGTACAGAAATTGTATAATAACAATGCAGAAAAAGCTACAAGATTAAGGGGATACACTCAGTAAAATATGAATATTTTAGGATAAGTCTGATTGTATTCAACATTTTTGTTATTGTCTGAAAAAAAGACATATATATATATATATATATATATATAATATATATATATATCCGAATTTCCTGGAAATACATCTGAAAAAGTGGGGTCGTCTTATATTTGGGGTCTAGACTTTTTTATGTTAACCCTCTAAAGTGCACGTGGTATAATGTAATATTGAATATCTCCAGATCAATACAGTGTAAAGACTTACTTTTGTTTTTGTTTAGAAGCAGAGAAATGCGCCGTTTTAACAAGATCATCTAACAATTGTAGGCCATCCAGAAGCTTTTTTAAATCATCGTGGAATTACAGTCTTTGTAACATATATAAATAATTATGAATCCAAAAATCAACTCACAAATCTCCGTTTTTCTTTCACCCCAGTGTCACGTCTTGTTTTTAGCCGTGTAGCCGTTAGCTCCAGTTTTCCAGCCATATGTTTGGTGTCTTTGTAACCCTTCCAGAAGCTTAGTTATCCGACCGGGAAGACTGTAACTTTTCAGAGAGTTTCAGAGACTCTGACGAGTAATTCCAAAGCGATAAATCCATCTGAATAGCTATTTAGTCATTGTTCTGTGTGAAAATTATAATAATACTCTGTTACCTCGGTCCAGTAGCCAAGATGACGCTGACTGATGGGTCTATGAACCAATCACATGCAGTTTGTCAGCTGAATGTGGCGTTTAGTCAGCCAACAGAATCCCCTAGCAGGAGGGACTTGTAGTCAGTGTATGTGTATGGGGAAATAGAACCAGACAGGCCAAGAGGACCCCTGGAGGCCTGGAGGCTGAAATTAGTGGGATTTGGCCTATTGATGTCTAATAGTAGAAAATGAATTAGAGATGACACAACTAACATTTTCATGTTTACTGTTAATTTAACTGTGACACTTTCATCTAAAAATATATTGAAAATATTATTTTATTTAAAAGATGTTAAAAACAACAGCCTACCATGTTTTATTCAATGTGTTTTTATCAGAATTATTGTCAAATAAAATTATTTTCTTTATAAAAACAAGATTTGGTCTTCAAAAAGTATTTTTTCCAAAAATGAGTCTTGAAAGAGGGGGGATCATCTTATAATCAGGGTCGTCTTATATTCGTACCAATGCAGTATGTTCTGCACCATAAAGCTCCATATCCATCAAAAGAGTGGCATGTTCATTTATTAGATGAACGCAGGCTGTGTAGTTTATACTGAGCTGATACACATATGCTGTCCTGTTGTCGTAAATACTCACCAGAACATGCAATGTGTATAAGTCTGCAGCTTAAAAAAGTACAACAACTGCACTATTTACTCTGTTTGAGTAACGTTTGCTAAAAACTACAGCTGCCAGCAAAAAAAGAGAAAGAAAAGGAGTGTGTACATTTGCGATCTGTTTTTAAATATTACATCTTTAGTATAAATTAATCAGCTTGGAGATGAGTGCCACAGAGTTGGGAAGTATTGGTTTTGGTGTTTTCACTGGATTTGTGTACAATGAAAAAATGTAGAATATCATCAGCCTTACCTTTTAAGTTGACTGCAGACAAAGCTGCTGGCCATGTGTTTTTTCCAAAAACACTGACTTCCATTACTGTATATAGAGAAAATAAAAATATCATGCCACCTTATAGCTTTTCACTATGCACTTTATTTTAAAGATATTTTTAAAACACTATACAAAGCAAAATATATATTATAATTACTTACTATTTTTTACAAATAGCAAACACAAATGCCTGAATTAACATTTATCAACATTGATTGCTGGTCATTTGACATACACTCATAACCCTGACAACCATCAACACACAAGATTCAAACAAAAGTGTTATGCACTAAAGGCATTCATACTGCCAGTGATCAGGCTTGTTGTGAATAGACTTGTACGTAACTTAGCTGAATTGAAAATAGCTCAGGCTGGAGTGATTATGACGCCATTTCTGAACTCAACAATGGCAACAATGTTTTTTCATCCTGGAACAAAGTGTTGAAGACAGACAGATCATTTATACCACAGAGCTTCCATATAGTATTCACTGTACATGTCAGACAAAATGAGGAAAATGTCCAAGGTCTGGTGGCAAAAAAAAGAAGAAAAACAGTCCAACCAGTGGTGTAGTCTAATGCATTGTATACTGAACTATATATATTGGCCTATATATATATAAGCCTTTTATTTATTTTTTTAAATTTCTGCCTTTATTAGACAGGAAAGCTGAGATATGAAAACAGAGAAAGAGGGGGGAGGACATGCAGGAACGCTGCCACAGTCCAGACTCAAACCCCAGACCTTCTGCACTGAGGAACAAACCCCTGCACATGTGCGCCTAGCTCTACCAACCGAGCCACCTCCCAGAGGGGAAATTTTGAGCGTCAAAGACTTAATTTCCTTCAATCGAATACACTTTTATGCACCAATTTACGGTGGAAATATCTTTATTTAGCCTATGCGAAGAAGATAAACACAGACGACAATTCAAAATTTATCATAATTATAATGGAAAGTATGTTGTTGCGTGTCATTGGGCATTTTAAGTGGATATATGGAAATCCTGGATCTTTGTTAGTGGGTATACTGCATATACCTGCGCATCACGTAGACTACACCACTGAGTCCAACCACCTCAAGCCTCAACTCTTCCTCTAACCTGCTGCTGGTTGAAGTCAGTGGCAGTGATTCTGGACGGTTCGGCCAATGAGGAGGAAAAGAAGGCCAGCCAGGAGGCAGAAGAAGATGCCAATAGGGGCAAACATGAAGGACAGACCATAGTTGAGGGACAGCTGGAAGTCTGGACACACTGTGCGCTGGTGGTCTATGTAGAGATCCACCACATCCAACACCTGCACCCACAGTACGTACATAACCACCACACACAGCAGGAAAAGACCTGGTGCAAAGAAAAGCAGCAGAGGCAGAGATGAGAACTCACCCGCACACTTTCTATATAAACAAATGGATCCAAAACAGGGAAAAGAAATACATATTTAACCAGTGGTGGGAGAAGTACTCAGACTTTACTTAAGTGTACCATTACAAGCTAAAGTCCTAAAAGTATTATGAGTCCAATGTTATCAATACAGTGAAAGTATCAAAAGTAAAAGTATTTGTTATGCAACAAAATGGCCTCTGTAAGTGAGACATCATTATATATGACATTATTAGGTTGTTAATACTCTTCAATGGCTGTGCAGAATCTTACTGTTGTTGGTCGAGGTGGAGCTGGTTTTAGCTACTTAGAGAGTTAAGTCCACTAGGTTCCCAACCTATGGGTCTCATCCCCTCCAAAGGGTCATAAAATCAATCTAAGGGGTCCTGAGATAATTAATGGGAGAGGATAGAGAGGACCACAACCATATATATATATATATATATATATATATATATGGTTGTGGTATATATATATATATATATATATTATATTATATATATTAAATATCCTTTGGACGTCAACCAGTTATTTAATGAAACCATCTGAGAAGTTTAGAGGGGAAATGTCTCTTTGGTGGAACTGCATAGACATCTAAAACTTGGACAAGGACTCCCAACTTCACACTGATTTTTAAAAAGAGGCCACAAACCATAAAGGTTGGGAACCCTTTATATTTTATAATGCAATGAATTGTATTTCATCCGCTTATTATGGGTTTTTAATGTAAAATCCTAATTTGTAATCAGCAGTAACTAGAGTTGTCGAACAACTGTAATGGAGTAAAAGTATAAAGTAGCATACAATGAGAAATAAATCAAGTGTACTACGAGTACCTCACTTTGTACATAAGAACAGTACTTAAGTAGGCCAAAGTGTACTTAGTTACTTTCCACCACCAGATTTAACCATTTTGAAACCTCACCAGATGCCAGGAACAGGCCGCCGCCTGCTTTATACAAGCGATGGCTGGCGAACGGAGCAGCACAGATGATGAAGAACCCACCGAGCACTACAGCTGCCACACCAATGAGCATGAAGATGCTCCAGAAGCCCCTGTAGACTGGACAACAGAGATGTTCGCCAAGTGTCTTAGTAAAGAAAATAAACTCAATCTGTACAATGAGGCAAATCTCAATAGATAAACAGACACTTACTTATGGCTGAATCATACTCTGTTGCATTGTGGGTCTGATGAGACACAGGGAATGGGAAAAGGTAGGCATGCCTGCAAACTTTTGATTGAGGCTGATTTGCTGGAGAGAGAAAGAATAAATCAACACAGAAAATAGATAAACTTAATCTTACAAGTAAACAAACACAGTTTGCAGTTAGAGGATATCACTTAAATACAATATATATATATATATATATATATATATATGTACGTTGCAGACTGGTATACAATTAAATTTGAGAGTCAACAGAGTGTCATAAAGTGATGATTATGATTATTCTCCACTTTTTCTCTCATGTTTTTATCGTCTTTCCTATTCTTTGCTCTCTTCTCTTCCACAGACCCTCACAAGGTCCTTTCAGTGCCAAAGGCTGTTTCTGACAATGAACCACCATTCAAAGTCTCCATCAGAAAATAGACGATGCACACAATCACCTGACCAGAATAACATCACATGGCACAGCCTCTAAACACATGAGAGGGTTCGTACCATTGTGGCGTCATATGCGTTTTATAGACAGAATAGCAGCAAATAAAAAAACTGATTTTTATTTTGAATCATTACAGTGCATTACTTTTCATAGCTATATGTGCGAATGGTTCATGAGAACAGCCTGAACATTAACATACTGATAACATACAAGATAACGGTAATGTTTTTTTGGCACAAAAAAGGATGCGTGCATAGCCCATATAACATATGAAACATAAAATGTTTTCTAATAATAAATATCTTGTTGCCTTAATCACATGTGCAAGCACAGTTTATAGCAAAAGGGAAGGATTTACGGTCAGATGAAAAGAAACAAAATATTTAAAGGAATGAAATGAGTTGATTTTGCAATTATTCCCATCATTTTTCAAATATGAAGCAGTGGAAACAATGAGAAAGTTAAGCCAAAGTCAACAAAGCACAAGAGTTAGCTATCGGAGCAATAACGTGTGTCTCACTTACTGAACCAGAGCTTCCACATCAGGTTGTCATCACCCACGCTGCCTCCAAATGAACACCTCCAGAAAAAACCCTCATGGTATAGAGTGATATCACTAGTGCGCTCCTGCAGCAACACATCTCCACGCTGAAAGAAAGCGCAAAGGAAGGAATGGTGGCTTAAATATATATAATATACTGTATATATATAAAGTCTGCAGAATAGGGTTTGTATAAGCATAATTATTGATGCACCCCATGTTATCTGTTGATGTAGTGAGGCAGGTGTACAGTGTGCTGCCACAGTGGCAGAGCAGCTGCTTAGTCAGGTCAAGGGTTGAGCTGAGCAAGCACCTCTAACCTCATGCAGGTTTGGTTTGGTGCCGAGCGAGCGTGCAGGCCAAAGGTGTTCCCATTCAGGAAACACTCATCACAAGTGGTCAGTATTTTTGCACGTGAGCAAAAAACCTAAATGGATCCTGCACTTTTCACACTGTATCCCCCCTTTATATATGATGTTATTGCTATGAAAATATAACTTGTCCAGAATTAAAATAAATTAAATTAAAAAGATTCTCACATTTTATGAATGTATACTATGTGCTACCACTTTGGTTTTATTGTGGTGATATCGTGCCTCGGTTTTAGTTTCAGTGCCCACTATGAAAAGCTAGGTATGTTCTAGTCAGTGATATTTAATACAGTACCATACCACTGGGACTACTGGTGTTTGTATCTCTATCATAGGGGCACAAGATATGTCTCAATCACTGCATTGCTGAACACACACTACATTAAACAGTGTCTGGTTACATGAAGAAGTCCTGCAGGGATGCCTCTCCACCCTGCTGTTCATCTACTGAAAGAATGATTAGAGCAACTGATCACAGTTTCTAAAATAGTAGAAGTGACTTTAATCTTAGTTTAAAGATCCACCATTATATGGAATATGTTTAAGTATGAGGGTACAGAGTGCAATTTCACAATACAACATTTAAAGCTTAAATACTGTAGAAAATAATAGAATTACTCTCTGTGGCCTAAGAACAGCTGACCTCATTTTAATTCCTGGGGTTACAAATATGAACTTTTTTCAACCTAAAAACACATGATAACTAATATTCATCAAGAGATAAGAAAGACATAACAAATTATAACTGATCTTCCTCTTTGACACCCACCTCTATGGTCACACCACCCGGGCCAACAGATCCATCAGGGTTCGAGTGGCAACTCTCTGAGGCCAGCAGCCAGTAATCAGTTCCAAACGAAAGGAGGATGAACATAGCTGCCAACGCCCCAAAGAGCCCCGCAAAAAACAACGCCACACTAAGCCTCATGGTCCAGGATTGACCAGCCACTCAGCTACTGGATGCTCACACTCAGTCTGCCTTTCCCCTCTAACTACAGTGAGTGCATGTGACAAGCAGAGGCAGAAACAGTCACTCCTTGAAGTACATCCACTGAGTAAGATGTGTCCCAGCTGGTTTATGTTGTGACTGGATCTTGACTCCTCTCCTATCTCTGTTTGTGTTATGGGAGGACAAGGTTGAGCACATGACTTCTTTGGACCCTGATGGGGTCTGCAGTCAGCCCACCCTCTACACACCCTGGGCTATTTTGGGGGTCTGACTGAAGGCGGCTGCGACACTCCATTGTGGGACAAAGTGTGTGAAGCAGTTGGAGTGTGTGAAGGGAGGGGATCAACGCAGAAATAACCGGTGGCAACTGGACACCCACCGTCTGCACGGGAATGTCAGGGCAGGGTGAGACTGAAAGGACAGAAGAGGAGTATCCCACAACACCCTGCCCAAAGCTGGGACAACACACATGTAAACAACACACATACACACCAGTATTATTTCCTGTAAATGGGTGAGATGGAAATTACTGTAAATGCACCTTTACAGTTGTATCACACTCCAAGAATACAGAGATAATTATCAACTGAAGCTTTATAAACAGTTTAAATGAGTCATTATTGAAATAATACTGAGATTTCTCAATAATGTATTTTCTCAAAAATAAATAATATGAATAAAACAAAAACAACAATATTCCACATTTAAAGTATTGGATACAGAATACACAAAAACCCTGTTTAAACTGTAAATTAACACATCAGTTAAAAAAGTCACCAGGGCCTTTACTGTAATACTTTTGTGTTATTGACAACAAAAGACAGTATTCCATTTAATCATACGGTAATTTAGCTAATGCCACATAAATGCAGTTTTGTTACTTAAACTGAAGTTATTTAAGTAGTATTTCAATAAATGTTTACAGTATAACCTAAAACAAAGAAGTTTAAAGTCTGATGTTGTGGTCAGTAACAGTTAGTGTGAGCTGAGGGGAAATACTTGTTTATTAGCATCTTAGGGGCACATTTAGCAGTGAGCCTACATATAGACACTGGCAAATTTACACACTGATGTGACCCAGGCTATCCTACTCCACCCACATCCACTGTTCTGTAGTGTGTGTGTGTGTGTGTGTGTGTGTGTGTGTGTGTGTGTGTGTGTGTGTGTGTGTGTGTGTGTGTGTGTGTGTGTTATATCCACTACTGTAAGTAACTACATACACTTACTTAAGTAAAATTTTGAGGCACTTGTACTTAGTATTTAATGCTACTTTATACCTCTACTCCACTTCATTTCATAGTGAAATATTGTTTTCTTCACTCCACTCACTCCATGCAAGTAAAGAATCTGAGTACTCCTTCCGCCACTTGTTTAATATAAAACCGATTTATTCCTGTTGAGTTTTTCACTGAGCATGCACAATGGTACTAAACAGTGTGACAAATAGTAGTTTTGTTTCTAAAGCTTGGCAAAAAAGACTAGAAGGTTTATTTGTTTAGGGTATGTGGTTACGTTGGCATCTGGTCCTTTGTCCTAGGTAATGGTGTCTTGTAAGCCTGTGTGGGCTGGGCATATTTTATTGTATGCATGACACAATAATAAAAATATATTCATTCATTCATTCATTCATTCAGTATGTTTGTATTTCAAGGTGGCAAATAGTTTAAGTGATAAGGATTGCTGATTAACTGTTATCAGTATCACAAAGTACCTCCCTTTAAAATGAATCACGTGAACATGTTTAGGACTTTTATTAATATCTTATAAGAATGTAATTTAGACGTTTAAAAGTTATCTTCTCCACACAGGCCCAGTCTTGAGTTCAGAGGTTGCTTGAGCTCTTCAAAGGGTCAGTGAAACACTTTCCTACACGTTTTTGTCTAAACTAATTATATTCTTTATTTTAGCACCATTACTCTGATCTAAAAGGACTCAGAACTGGAATAATCATCACACTCTTCGTATTGTAGAGTTAATATAATTATGAAATAATAGTAATGTAGTATTTCCAGAATCATTGGATTCTTGTGATTAGGTGATTTTCATCATTGCAGTATTATTTTAAATTCAGTTTGCTGTAGTTTGGACTCAAATAATGTAAACTTGAGTAGTGTTGAATGCCTCAGTTTGTCCAGCAGATGGCGTAAAAGTAACTGCAATATCATTAAGTCTAAGAGCTGAAAACAAAATATAAAGAGCTTGGGGAAATATTCATCACAGAGGAAGACCATTCATTTGTTATGTAGGATATATAATAATGAGTATCATATTTTCGAAAAGAAAATATCAAATAATATGTGTTTATGATTTTTTCCCCTCATCTGTTTATGACATGGATGTATTCTATGAAATATTATTATTTATTTATTTATTTTACTTTTTTTATTAAGCACATAACATAAGCCAGTAAGTATAAGTGTACAGCCACAAGTGTATACAAGACAAACAGGTCAAGTATGCCAGGGGAGAGACAAAAAATAAAACAATAATAAAAAGAAAGAAAAAAACTCAATTTACATAAAGCATTTGAAAATTACAAATAGTGTGCTCTAACAACCTTCTTATTACTGCAACGGGATATAGTAGATATATAGTGTTTAATGTGAATGGGCAGCTCTATGAAGGTGTTTTATTTTGGAATTTGGACTTATGGATGTAAAGTTTGGTCAAAATTAAAATCAGGTTGATTAAATAAAATTGAGAGGTGAGATTTGTGACAAAGTTAATGAAACCAAAAAGTACATTTTCCCAGCACATGGAGAATTTAGGGTAAATAAGATCAGCTAAGTATCGAGACAGTTTACTCCAAAGTAATTTAGTATGAGGGTATAACCAAAATAAATGCACAAGAGTTTCTCTTTGATTCCTCCAACAAAGCTGGACCAGTGTGATAAAGAAGAGGGTGTACTAATGATGTCATGTTGAAAAAGTTGAATTATTTTGTTGATATTCTTACAGTGTGGAGAGAAGCAACTTCTACCAACCTCAGCATCAAGTACATTACCTAAAACAGGGAGGGAGATTACCATCAGCCTTAAAACCTCTAAAAGTTGCAATTACACCCATGGGGATAGCATGGAAAACAATCGAAAACTCCCTAGGAGTAACAGGGATACCATACTGCTGAAGAAATAATAAAGTTGACCGTCTTGGGTTAAATAATTGACTGACCAACAAAATATTGTTATCAAACCATTGTTTAAAGAAAATGTATCCATTTTTGAATAAAACATATGTATTGTTCCAAATATATAATCTGTGGGGACTAAAATTATGTTGGAAGATTAAAGACCAGGCCAATAACTTTTGTTTATGAAAAGAAGCAAGTTTGAGGGGAATTTTGTCAATATTATAGTTACAGATCAAAATAAAGTTGAGACCACCTAATGAAGAAAAGATGTAATGGGGAATAAAGTTCCACAGAGAAGTAGGACACCTGAGGTATCGCCTGATCCAATTGATTTTAAATGTATAATTTAAAGTAGTAAAGTCCAAAACGTTAAGGCCACCTTTACAGTACTCATTCATTAGAACAGATTTTCTTACATAATGAGTGCAGTTTTTCCAAACAAAGTCAGAGAAGTTTGTCTATAGCTTTACAGGTGTGGGTATCAACACTAAGTGAAAATGCAGTGTATGTTAACCTAGATATCCCTTCAGCTTTTGAAAGTAAAACCCTGCCTCTTAATGATAGATCTCTTAAAAGCCATTGATTACATTTTCTTTTTGTTTTTTCAATAATAGGATTAAAATTAATTGAACATCTCTGGGAGTCTTTCTTATCTATAGTAATACCTAAATACATTACAGAATTCTTTACTGGAATGTTCGCCACTAAGTCAGCATTACATTACATATTACATATTACGCATTACATATCTTTTATAGCCAACAGTTCACATTTATTTAGATTCAAACGAAGACCAGAAGCCCTAGAAAACAATTATATAATATTAATAGCTAGAGGAACTTGTGAGCTATCCTTCAAAAACAATGTTGTATCATCAGGATGTATTTTATGATTTTTTATTTTTCCAAACTGTATTTATTATTTCGAAAAATAGTTTACAGATATGTAGTCATCACAGTATGTAATCAAATAAAAGAATACAAAAATATGTACAAATAATATAATATGAAAGTAAATATGAAAGTAATAATCAGACAACAGAGAGAAATAAAAGATACAAAAGAGACAGACTTTCAAACTTCGTTAATAATATAGACAGCAGGAGCACTTAGACATCAGATATTAAGATAGCTTTCTTATTGGATACCAACTTAAGAGACTCAAAGTACATGTCAAATTCAACCTGGAATAGTCAGAAGCACGGTGTTGATCTGGAAAATGTTGCCTTATGGATATGGAACTTACCTAATAAAATAAAGAGATTTACAATATTACATAACTTTCTATCTTTACATTCAAAATAGGTAATAATATGTTTGCCTTCAAGTGTGATTGCATGTTTTGTTTTAGATACCATATAATCTTCAAAGCTTTTCCAGAATGCAATACAAATTAACGGGTTAACGACTCTTGTTATGTATTTTATGAATAAGAATTTCCCGATTCAGGTCTGTGACGTCAGCGAGCGATACCAACTGTCAGAGCAGCCGCGGGGGGATCAGACCGAACAACACTGCAGTTCAACGCCTGAGAAATTAACCACGACTCGAACAGTCAGCTCCATCGCAGGACGTATACTATCTCTTTCAAATCCGCCGCTTTTTACACCTGACACATTTGTGCCGACGGTTAAAATCGAGCAGTTTCTCATCACCCTCTGCATGTGAGAGACCCGCCGGGGACTGAGACGTGCCCTGTGTGTTTGGATAATTTACAGTCGAGCGGATGAGCGCTTCCGCTTTGGCTGTAACCGTGCTGTCACAGCGGGACGATGAACATCCAGAAATGTAGCCCTTTATTTCAGAAACCAAGAGGACGGACGAGGATTATACAATGTATCTATATGGTGGGCTTCATGGTGAGTAACTAACTGAGACTTGACTGAGTGAACTGTCAGGTCATGTTTTCATAACAATTTCACAATTCAGAGATCAGACACTTCCTTGTTGTTCGAACTGTACAAACATTGACCAAGGCATCCTCACGGTGTTTGCAGGTGATGTAAAACCATGAGTCATTATAGAAATAATACTGATATTTCTCAAAAAGGTATTTTCTCAAAAATAAATGATATGAATAAAACAAAAACAACAATATTCCACATTTAAAATAGTGAATACAGAATACACAAAAACCCTGTTTAAACTGTAAATTAGCACATCAGTTCAAAAAAGTCACCATGGCCTTTACTGTAATACTTTTGTGGTCTTGATGTAAAATGGCTTTGATGTAAAATTAAAATGTAATACTTTAAATGTTGCAAAGGACGTCTTAGAAGTGTAAGTGTGTTACATTTAAAGGGATGAGTGTTTATCATAGCCTTTACATATTGTCAGGATGTATTGATGTCTTCAACAGCATAAGTGTTGTAGCTTATATTCCCTTTACCTAAATCATACCCTTGCTTGCACAGACCCCTAAAACACTGACCTGTCATACTTGCCTGTAGTAAGATATTAAGTCTGCAAGCATGGTTTCTAAAAATGTATGTCTAGTTTTAAGACGGTTTCATGTTAAGTTAAATCTGATATCTGCAGACACACATTTCTTCTTCATCTGTAATAGATACTGTTACCATATAACATGTTTGACTGCAGACATCAGGAACATCATGTATAATGTAATGCTTATTTAAAAAGTGCAAGGCCAGTATAAACTCAGCATAGAGGAGCATACGCACATGGTGCTGTTGTGGCATTTTCGAAAGTGTTTTCTTCTTAAAGATGCATCAAGAATACTTTCTGACCACTCAGAATATAAATAAATGAATGTTATTTGCATACATATGATGTGTGTATTTTGAAAAATGTCACCCTAAATGAATCAGGTGTGCAGCTACTAAATAAAGGAGATGTTATAGAACAAAGCAGGTTGTTTTGACACCTCTGAGTGTGTTGAGGGCCACCTCTTTAAAGCATCACTGTCAGTAAAATACTGTTTCAGAGTGGACCGATGTATCCTTGAATTTAAGGACATGGCAAAGCAGTCATTCTTCAGAGAACTAGCTTTACATTTCAGTCTGCATATCTGGCTAAATGATCATCTGATTAAAGGTGACTAAAAGAATCCAGGCTGCTCATATTTTTGGCAGACAAAAAATAGCTGGGGACAGTAATGCACTGAAAGTTAAGCAATTAGTGTAACGAGTAGTGTTAGAACACTGTATGAACTGCTGTGTGACTTCAATCAAGAGTTTGGCAAGAGCTGCTGCACTGATCTCAGCACTGCACAAAAACAGGATTGGCGATGAGATTCTGAGGCTGCTGCAACTATCCTTAAACTCACTTACATGTAAATGTTTTCTTCTGTTCAGAGGTTTCTGATAAAATCCTGATAATGATAACAACTGGATACCTCTGGGCTCATTCCTGAATTCTTTCTTCTTTAGGACTTGTTTGGGGTGAGCATGATCATCCCGCTGCTGAGCCATCATGTGAAAGCTCTTGGAGCAAGTCCCACTGTGGCTGGTATTGTAGGTAAATTGTAATCTATTATCATCATAGCAGATGAACTCCAGGGTCATGCTTAATTAGGCAGCAAGCTGACATGCTCTCAAGTCTCGTGATCAAATAATTGTCTGCTTGCCAGAGTCAACGCCGGCAGTGAGGCAGATAATCAAAATTTTTGGAGAGAATGATTGCCATAAGGACACACAGCTGCTAACAAAACAATTGCAATGTGCACAACATAGTATATGTTTCCGACAGTAAATCAGTGCTGAAACAATAAGTTTGTCATTTGCATGCATTTTCTTACATTGCAGTGAGTGGAGCTCTCAGCGCCACCATAGTTTTGGACCCTTGGTTGGACCATTTGAATGTGTTTTGAATTGATGATACAAAATCATCGAAAAAATGCTGTAATTGTAGGCATTTTGATTGTTGCATCTGAACACATGGTGTCTGCTCTGTGTATAGATTATGTATAGATCTTATATTACAAATGTGAATAAAACTAATATGAAACTGTTGCAGGATCTACATATGGGATCTTACAGCTCTTCTCAAGCACAGTAGTTGTAAGTATTTACTTTGTTTCTCTCTGAAAAGTCTCTGTCTCTAAGCTCCATTCAGCCTCTCTCATTGACAAGGCATGCTCATAGTTAGTGGCCAAAGCGGTTGCATTCCATGTCATCTCTGGTATTTCATGAATACAATAAACACTGGCTCTTTTAGGTTGGTTGTGGTTGCACAATACACCCAGTATCTGCACATCCACACACAAGCTACAGTACTCACAGATGCACATATCACTCTTTTTGTATACAACTCCTGTGTCCTTGTTGCCTCACACAGAAATGCATTTTTTACCCGTTGACACCCACTGACTGGTCACTAAGGAGATTTTTTTATCTATACCTTTGGATGAAAAATCAAAGCTTTGATGATTAAAACCATGTCCAAGCTGTTACTCAAAAAATGCACAGTACTGTACAATAAGCATGGCATCTGATGCAGGATTCTCAGCTTTCCACGTCTTTCTCCTGCTGCCCACAGCTCCTGAAAATTGGTTTAATTTTCAGGGGTCATGGGACAAATTAAACAGATAAGCAGTCATCTGTTTGTTCCCGTGTGAAGAATGGCTAAATACTTTTAAACGTAAGGATACGTGAACAGCTGGGTCTCTATAATAATCCCACCAGGCTACACCCAGTAAACGGCAAACTCAATTGGTCCTAATTTCATTATTTCATTTTGTGTGTGTGTGTGTGTGTGTGTGTGTGTGTGCGTGCGTGAGACAGAGCGATAATCTAATAAAGGCTTATATGAACAGCTGCATGGTTAAATTTGGGGATTCCTGCTTCATTGTATTATCTCCGTACACTACTTGTGTACAGAGATACTTTTCTCTGTTCGTCTCCATTTGTTGTGATTTGTCATTAATCCCAGATCAATGCATTATGATTGAAGTTTAGGCCTCAACCCCACCCTGTTTCACAGGACTGTATAAAGATCCATAATCTCTCTTCTAAGTATCTTTTTAGAGAATGGGAAATGTAGTTTGACTTTTGTTTGTTGTTGTGTGTCATTTCCTGTGTGTGATTGGCAGGGCAGCTGGAGTGATGTGGTGGGACGGCGGTACTCTCTGCTGACCTGCCTGCTGCTGAGCGCTCTCGGCTACGGCCTGCTCGGAATGTCCACCAGCATCGCTTTGTTTGTCCTCGCACGGATTCCTGTGGGTAAGTCCCAAACTACGCTGAAACTTTTTAACTGAAGACATTTTGACATGTCACAGAAAAAACAATTACAGATGTAAATAATAAAATCAATAATGGCTAAATTCCATTTAGCTTTTCATTGTAATGTTATTAGTTTTCCCCTATGACAAGTCAAAATTTATGCTGTGAAAAACGTCTATGGACGTCAATCGACAATATTTTTTCACAATATTTTCAAATGTTCATTAAATAACAGTTTGTTCAGAATAAACTAAGCGTCTTTTAAAATAATTTTATGATCGATCCAAATCAGAATATTTTCCCTTATGTCGCAGATTTCCTTACCTAACCATGCTTTGTTTCTAAATGCACCAATAAGTATTTTGAAACTGTAAAAAGTAGATAGTTACAGTTAAATTCAATAATTTAGGAAAGGCTTAAATAAGCCAAGTGGGACTTAAAAAGGACTTTACTACAAGTCACTTCTTTTGGTAAAATAAAGTTATATACTATGGTATACATACCTACCTGATTCATTTTCACTTGGGGGTTAACTTCTCATTCAAGTTGTATGAGGAAAAAAGACCCACCACTGTTACAGATGTACTCTTGTTTCTTTGCTCTTGGGTAAAATAAAATCATGACTATCTAGACTATCTAGAGTAGGCATGATCAGTCCCCTTCTCATTCTCATCGTGCATTGACCGTTTTCTGTCTCAGGGCTGTTCAAGCACTCCCTCTCCATCTGCAGAGCCCTGCTGTCTGACCTGGTGTCTGAGTCAGAGCGCCCTCTGGTGATGGGACACTTTAATGCAGCCTCCAGTGTTGGCTTCATCCTGGGCCCTGTGGTGGGTGGCTACCTCACCGAGCATGACGGCGGCTTTTATACCTCCTCCTTTACCTGTGCAGTCATCTTCCTTACCAATGCAGGTGGGTGGGAAATGGAGAGAAATAACTTATTCAATAGCATTTCAAATATTTACTAAACATTATGTGTTTATCATTCCAGGGCTTGTATGGATACTACCATGGAGCGAGACGCTAATTCACCGTAATGACACTAACTCAAGCAATGACACAAGTAAAGGTTGTAATGACAAAAACTGCAGTAAGTCGGTTCGCAATGGCTCTAATGCAAGTACTCACCCCCCAGTGTTGGCAGCAGACACTGACCCAGGCTCCATAGCTCCAGGGAAGCAGGTAGGTGGTCTCAGCTGGAGGGAGGTGTCTCTGCTCCAGCCTGCCTGGAGACAGCTGTCCTCAGTGGGCTCCAAGATCCACATGGTGGCCTCCTCTGACATGTGGGACCTCTTCCTGGTGCGTCTTCTGATGGCTATAGCTATCATGCTTTACTACAGTAACT
Organism: Sander vitreus; assembly: GCF_031162955.1. NCBI lineage: Eukaryota > Metazoa > Chordata > Actinopteri > Perciformes > Percidae > Sander > Sander vitreus. Next base: position 19,719,925 of record NC_135865.1, read on the forward strand.
TCTCCCTGGCGATGGAGGAGCGTTTCTCACTTAAACCAAAGGTGACGGGTTATCTGATCAGCTACAGCAGCACCTTAGGGGCCCTGGCTGGGTTCCTGGTGGGGCCTGTCACCCAGCTGTATGGGAACAACATGCATGCTCTTCTGCTTCACTCCACAGTTCTTACCGGTTTGCTCATTTTCCTGTACGCTGCAGCTCCCAGTGTGTCACAGGTGCTGCTTACCTCCACCTTCTTTGCCATTTCCACCACTATTGGACGGACATGTATCACAGACCTGGAGCTGCAGAGAGGAGGGGTCCAGGCCAGTGGGACTCTGATCGGAGCCGGGCAGTCAGTTACAGCCGTTGGTCGAGTCCTGGCCCCTCTCCTCTCTGGTCTGGCCCAGGAGTTCAGCCCTTGTGGTCCCCCCAGTCTGGGAGTGGTCTTAGCCCTTGCAGCTGTATGTTTACTGCTCATCAGGATCCCCAAATGGGACGGGAGGGGGATGACAATAAAAGCCAAACTCTGATTAACTGAATTTATTTAAAATCGATGCAAAACTTCCACACAGAAGTGCTCTTATTTGTAGGAGGCCAGCTGTGAAGATGAACAGCAGACTCATAGTGGGAACAAAACGTCCTGCCCAATGCCTCTGCTAATCGTATCTGTAGATGTGACGACCTCACAGGGTCAAAATGGCTCGTCACCACCAGCACTGCAGCCATTCTCTGAGGAGCGCTCTCAAAACTCATGCCGTCATTGATGTGAATTCGGGGCTGAGAAGTTTAATCTGCTTCCCCCTGTGCTGAAGTTTGATCAGACAAAAACATAAGGGTCTTGTGATGGCACATACTACTTGGGACAGCTTGGAAATAATGCACACTTTTAATTGTAATGTAATCTTCTAACTACTGTATTGTCCAAAGTCCCTGCAGTTACTGATAATACACTACAAGTTAAAATAACGGTCTGCTGCTTCACCAAAATACAATACAAGACAAAGATAATAGTCCTTTCACATTTCAGGCAGTAATGCTTCACACATTCATAAATGAGCTGAATCTGTAGTTGCTTTGGGGAAATTGGGCTGCCTGACCACCCCAAGGTAGATCACACTGTTGTAGTTTAGTCTAGTTAGCCATAATTAGTTTAACACATAGTACCTCAATGCCAGTTGTTTCTCCAAATGCACTGCATCCAAAATGGTTCGTACGGTGGTATATGAGCAAATGTTATAGTCACAGAGATGTGTTCATTTATTTAACAATATGTTTAAATGGAGATTTTAAGAAATTGTTTTTTTTTTCCTGATCACTACTTGTAAAAACCAAAACAAATACCCCCTGGTTAAGGAACATTTTATATACATTTATGTAAAGGTGTCAGTGACCCATGAAGTGCACGGCAGATTCATGCCAAAAGTCAACTTGCAGGAATAAACAAGGTTTTGTATGCGAGTCTTGACTTTTGAGTTGTATATGAAACACTGAAATCAATGCTGCAGTTTGGATGTTGCATCTTCTCTTGCTGGTGCCTTCAGTGCCACATTTCAAAACATACATTGTATCCATGGTTGTATCAAGAATGCTTGATAACAGCTTTCAACAACATCGGAAATTTGTTACAGAAAAAGAAAATAATAAAAGGGGGCAGCCAAGTGGGATTTGTGAGGTCCATCAGTGTAGTCCCAAGAGTACTTTGTACTGCACAGCAATAGTTTCTAACGTTAAACATGTATGGCCTATATAAAAAAAACTTGTATCCACAATCATACACCTGTCACAAACAATAGACAATACAAAAGTACAAAATATGTAAATATTTACATCTGAGGACAAAGAAATAATTATTCAAATAAAATCATTTAAATTACATTGTCTTTAAAAATTCTATGGGAAGATAAAACAATGAAGATCGCATTTGGTGTGAACTGCACAGATAAAATTGTCAGACTGTTGAGAGTTGATATACAGTTCCTTCATTATAGTGCACTGTTCTTCTGATGTGCCTGACACCAAGATATGACTGTCCTTTTGGCTCATTTTGGAGGGTGATTTACCTCTAATAAGTAATGAATGAATCTTCAGTGTTAATTTACTTGGTCTTTAAACGGTAAAAAAAAAAACACAGGCGTATGTAAAGATCCTGGTGCTCCTTGAGAACCTAAGACTCAGTCTATGACTGTCCAGCTGCTCTTGAAAGCCCAGAGGCTCTTTTACATCTTCTTGGGGTTCCACTGAGGCCGTCTGAGCAGAGGGTTTTGTGCTGCATTGTCTCTGGGTGTAGCAGCCCAGGCTGGAGGTGGAGGCTGCTGCTCCTCCTCCTCTTCCACTTCCTGATGCCCCCTTCTAATGTTATAAGCTGAGCTGCTGTCATTTTCAACGGAGGAGTGAAATGGACGGTGAGGAGCAGGAATGTGGGAATCACTGGAGGAGGAGTTTGTTCTGAACGTGCCGCGCCATGACCTGCCTCTCTCCTCCCCTGTGCTTTCATCCAGCATGTTAACAGAGGGCACCTCCGTTAGGGTGTCCAGCCTGCGTAGAGGCATCATGCCTCTGGAAGAGGAGCGTGCGGGCTGGCCAAACCGAGAGGGTCTGGAGTGGTAGACCACCTCTGACATTGTTTCCAGGTCATCTGGAACAGGTGAAGAAAATAGTAAAATTGTACGGAAACTTTTAGTGAATGGAATTATGCAATTGCACAATTGCATGTAAGTAACACTGAAAAAAAGTCCTTGATGAATGAGGAAATTAATGTGGGCACAGAGTTTTACCCAGTAAAACTCGCTAACCTGCTGCTGGATCAGTCGTGACAAACTTATTTTGTGCAGCCAAACGTTCAAATCTACATAACTTTATTTGAAATTCTAGTGGAGTTCTCAAAGTTCCAAAAGATACCAAACAAGATGATTTTTGGAAAGGTGTATCAAATAATACACAGGACAGCTGGAATGGTGCCAACGTCTGTGAGGGTGTACTTATGCACAGCTTTGATCTAAATGCTAACTTCAGCATGGTAAGAGTACAGCTGAGGCGGATGGGAATGTAATAGTTGCAATAGTTTTGCAGTTATATAAGCTATATAACATAAACTAAAGTAAAGAGAAGTTGACCTGATGATGACGCTGGAGGAAAAGTCAGGGAATCACAAACGTTAAAATGCATCTTGTGCAGATACTTACATGTTTGTACAACATGTCACTGGCCAATTGCCATCCCAAGAGCCACACTGCTAGGATGGCTAAAAATGTCTTGGATTTGAATATTTCACTCAGTGTGCGCATCATATACTGCAGCTTAAATGGAGAGCTAGAACAAGTTTGCTAGTTTGCTGATACACACACACCTGAGCAAGTTCTATTTTTGAAAAAGGCGGTCTAAAAGCTCTGGAAAGAAAACTTAAGTGAATCTTGTGTTTACGATGATTATTCCAACTTTAAATCTACTTAAAAAAGGGAGGAGAAAAAAATGGATGTTTAGTGGTTAAAAGTAGTTTGAGAAGCGTACCTGTATAGCTTTGCCTCCCAGGAGGGAATTTTGTGTCCAGATTTTTCCCAGCAGGAAGAGAGAAGTATTTGTGGGATTTGGGCACCATCTGACAATAAAATATGGGAATAAAACTGCAGAGTGAAAAAATTGGCAAGAGAATAATGAATGAGAGATGGGATAAAGAAAGTGAACCACGTTTAATTTGGAACACTTTGAAAGATAAGTAACATATTTCTCACAAGGTTCAACTCTGCTCTCACTTCCTTACTTTTAACGAAGACACTAAGAACGTACTGTTTGTAGCTCATGTAATACCTTAAGTCAAAACCAGCCCCAGTTACAGAGCTTTCTTACTTACCGATAACTGAAAGCTGCCAGGTCGGAGGCTGCAGCGGATGGTGTTGTGGCGTCTTATCAATATCTCTCTGCTGTGGCTGTCGTTAGGCAGGGCATGCTTATTTGTGTATGACACCGTCTAGTTAAAGAGAACAAAAAAGGTACAAGATACAGCATAACACAGCAAATTAGATGTTTCCAGCTCTATCTGTAGTAAATTCACAAGTGTGAGCCTACAGGCTGCCACAATGATTTCACCGCAAGGTAACCTCATCTAAAACAGACAGTTAAAAAATGTGTTCCCTAAAGCTCAGATTACTCAACCAAAACTGGCTACACCTGTCTGATACACCATGTGTCTGTTTGGACCCGTTGTTGTCACTCTTAACATAGATCTTTCTGTCCTGCAGCTATAAGGTTAGACCTAAAACAAACATTTCAAACACTCTGAAAAGGTTGCCATTGTGTCCTGTCAACATAATGCAATGCATGCATGTATTTTCGCAAGATGTCGTCATGATCAGACAGAATAGAAGCCAATTTAATATTCAGTTCTGTTAACATTACAATTTGCATTTTCATCTAGTAAAGTGATAATAATAATAATAAATAAATAAAAACACACTGTTGTTAAATGCAACATCTCTAACATGATGTGAGATTAAAAAGGGCACATGAGACCAGCCGAATGAACTGCTCCGGATGTCAAATGGTAAAACAAATAACATCACAGGCAGAAGTTGACGCAGGGTTTGTGTGAGAGACATACAGTGTGAGAGACTTGAAGAAAGGGGCTATTAAGATAATCAGACAGACAATCTACTACTCAAGAACAGAAGCACATGCTCCCCATTTGTCTACACATCAAAGCGTATCTGCATGTGGAGAAGAAAAAGTGCTCCTGCTGAAATTTGTATGACTTTTTTTTTCTCCTAATCTTTGAATGAGTTATTCAAATGAAACTCTATTCAAGGAAACCCCTGTTTTAATATTTGCATTTTATTTAATACATATATGTTTTTTGAATAGGACTAGTAAAAATTTAGTAAAAAAAAGTATTTTAAATGAACAGATTTTTCCCCTGAAGATTAATGAAATAGAAGTATAAATAATAACATAGATACTGTATACAAATGTCTCAAAACTGTACTGAAATATGGTACTTGAATAATTTGTTACTTTCCACCACTGTGATGTTTGATAAGAGAGGAAGGGAATGGAGAAAAAAAGCAGAATGGTGTGCACACAGCTGTTATTCTGCAAGAAGATTTCATATCTCACCCGTTGCCTGATCTTGTACATGTTCTTGGACAGGATGTCATGCATGTTCTTCACGTCAGTAGCCAGGAACTTCTTCTTAGGCTTAGCAGAGCTTTTCTTTTCCTCACTAAAAGACAGATGAAAACAGATTACTTTCTCTAATCCCTTTGATCTGAACAGACAGGAGGTAGTGTGATCGTCCCAGAAACAGAGAGACATGATGAAGGTTTCATACTAGAGAGAGACGATGGACGGAGTAGCGCTGATGTCTCCAGACACATTGTCCAGGATCTCCATGGCGTTCTGCAATTCCAGCCTCTTGTACAGCGCCACAATACGGGACTCGGCCTGGTTGTCTCGGATCAGGATTTTCCGCAGGATTCGATTGTTAAACTTCAAAAACCTGACATGGAGAGAAAGGGGATTACATTGGTTAGGGTGGACAGCTTGTGTGAAATAGAGATATCTGAGATCAAAACCAACAGTGCGTTCCTAATGAAGGAACATGACACCCAGCACTACCGGTGCGGCTCATTGATGCGTTTTTAATAGTTTCTGACAACAATCAAGGTCTATTACACAAAAGAATAAACTATATTAGGCTCTGGCTACACAAACAATACTTCTTTGTATCACAATATCAAATATTATATAGAGTGTAGAGTGTAATGTTTGTACTTTAACTTTTTTATTGCAACTTTCTTGTCTACTAACTGCGTATCTTTTACATGTTATAGTTATGTTTTTTGTTTTTTTCATGCTTCATTTTATGTATAGTAAAAGTTTACAGTATATAGTATTTTTGTAAATTATTTATTTGTATTTATTTTATTTTCTAATATTTTGCAGTTGGTGATGGGCTGAAACCTCTGACCCACATCCATCAGCGGACGCTTGATATCTTCCATGGTAATGCAGCCATCTGCACTTCTTGCTTGTTTTAGAGGCTTTTTGCATTAAGTCTGATCTTCAGTAATGAAACGCATGATCAATGGGATTGAGGACACGTGACTGACCTGATCAATCAAAGACATCCGACTGTTGGCTATTTGCAAGTTTAGGATCATTGTCCTGCTAGATTGTCCTAAAGCTGACGGGCTGTGTTGAAAAAGGGCTACACTGTCACTGTTCACCCAATATGGATATTATTAACAAACGCCTGCCTTTAAAGCTTAGTTAATCCAACCTAAAATTTGCATTCATGAGGAACCCAACTCACGGGAAAACCATTAAGAGTGTATAAATAAAGCTACAACGAAGAGAAAGAACACTGGAGAGAAAAAAAGGCATCAGATAAAGGGAGTAGTGTAAGCAGTGGAGATTAAAGGAAGAGGAGGAAGTGTGTTCAATCACATTTAAAATGTCAAAACTTACTGTAATTCATTTGAAATGTGTTTTTGTTTAAAATGCCCACAGAAACTACACTCCAAACCAAATACGTTTGTAACAGTAGGTGCAAGTAATTTCCTCTGGTAAGTAATTGTCACAATTAATACATTCTCACTCAGACATCAATCTTTTTGAGTCTACAGTGTGGACATAAACCTAACAACCTAATTTGGGTTTTTCACAAAAAAATGAAGACATTTTAATGAATAATAATAAAACAATGACAAAATGAAAAAAATTTCAAAGCTATAAACAATGGAATTGTGCAAAGGTAATAGCTGAAGATAGAAAACTGTCTTCATAAAAAACAGTTTTTAGCTGTAGCAGGTAACTATGCACCAAAACACCAAACTACTAGAATACTGTGGTAATATAATGCATTCATGTAATGCAAATACTGTGAGGGTAAAAGATTCAGAAGAACTAAGTAAAACAAATCAGAGCTCTAGAAAAAAACCCATCTCTGTCACTGCCAATGGTGGAAGCTGAACTCGACACCAAGTGTGATTAGTCAACATTCCCACACAGTCCCGGAGTGAACAATAGCATTGTCAAACAAAACAAAGAAGGAAACTAAGAGCAGGTAAAATGAAACTGCCATATCTCTTCCAGTTTCACTGCAGATTATTTCTCTTCAAATTTAGCGATATGAAGCGATGAGTAGTTTAAGATTAAGTGAGTAATGTGTACATTTTGTAGGCTACTCTTGAATGTATATGGTAATGGATTTTTGTTGAGCAGACAGGATGAGAGAGACGTTCTTACTTGTCCTTCCAGTAAAAGTGGCCCCACTGTCCACAGAGGTCCTCAATGCCAGCTACTGTGTGCTCCATGAGCTGAGAGCAAAGTGAGACATGTTAACAAACTGTTCACAAAAAAAAAACATACATCCCTCTACCACATTTACATCTACAATCTGTAGCATACCCTGTAGTTAATCTCTACGTTGATAGTGTCAAGATTGCGGTTGGTTCTGCGGACATTGATGAACTCAATCAAAGGTCGAATACTGATGCCCTGTGGAGGACAGAAGGAAAGATCACAGATTCAACAGAACCAAGAAAAAGACTGAAGACTTTTACTTTCAAAATATTGGGCATTAATTAAAGTAGAAGGTACATAATCCAGAGTCCTTGCAACAGCTTCCAGTTGTTTTGGTGGACAAAGATGGCATTTTGATCGGACATTGGTCCGACATTGAGTTGGAATGCAAGATCATTATATCCAAAACCTGCACAACTTATTAGATAATGAAATCAATTCTGATCTGGACTTTAAATCATGTGGTGTGTTCCAAGGAAAATCATGACACAGGACGTCAGTCTGTTTCTTTCTGACTAAGACTATTTTTCTATTTGATTCAACTAGTTCTACTACTAAGACCAGACACACACACACACACACAAAAGACATGAATGATTCGCAGCAAACTGTGTTAAATGTTTTAAAATATACACAGACACTCCCTTACCTGAAGAAAGACAGTGAATAGGATGATAACAATGGTGGCAGTGACGAAAAGCTGCCTGCGGACAATGTTTTCAGGAAGAGTGAAGGCCAAGGCGAAGGAAATTGCACCTCGCAGACCACCGTAGGCCAGACCAAATTGATCTTTAAAGTTAAATGGGATGGTGCGGAAAGGGTTAATGATCTGAGTCAGCACCAAGACACCTGGGAAGAAAGAAAGAACAATGTCAGGATGTTATTTGAAGCTGCACTAACTAATATATGTTGTGTTTACAGCTTTTCTGCGTCCCCAAGTGATAAACAAAAGAATCACAAATAGATCAATAAATGCAGCTTTAAAGTGCTCATATTATGCTTTTTTTTTGCCTTTTTCCCCCTTTCCTTTATTGTGTTATACATCTTTTTGTGCACGTAATAGGTTTACAAAGTGAAAAAGCCCAAAGTCCACCCCAAAGGCACTTACCATCTTCCAGAGAAAACACGGTTCACAAACTGCTCCAAACAGCTCTATTGTAGTCCAGCCTTTACTTCTGTGACAAACATGCGTCACTTTGTAACACACGTTACAATGCTCGCCTAGCTGCTAGTCGAGCTGTCCAGCTATTCTGGTACAACCTCAAAATACAATTATGAACCTGAAAATGAGCATAATATGAGCACTTTAAAGAGCAACATAACACCAGGCTGAAAAAAAGTGTTTTGCTGCCCTCTCTGTTTCAAAGTATCAAGCCTGTTTCAGTGTGCTTTGTTACATAACTACAGCAAGGAGATGTCAGCAAAAACATGGGGGGGAGGGGGGTTTAGCTACTCTTAAAAGTTTTATACAGTATTTTGATATTTTATCGGGCTCTCAGCTCATAGCTATGGAGGCAACCAAAAGTTATTTATGTTTACATTCAGGGTTATTTACATAAATGCATTTGGTGTCTTCGAAGTCTGACAAGCACTGTTTACATCCATGTTTGCTTAATAGCAGTCTTTTTCTTCCCTTCTTTTGTTGGTGCATTATTGCATATTGTGATTAGTGCGACGGTGTGAAACCAATGGGTTCATTAAAACAAACTCATAAAAACATGCTTCATAGCACTACTAGAGGTCAAAAGCTCCACAGGGTAACTTTAATCCTGCAACAAGAGTGAAAGACGCCAAAACAAACAAAACCTGACCTCCAACATGACACAGACACCCCGTGTCCTCTCCTTACCGAGACCTCTCCATACAAAAGCAAACAGCAATGTGAACAGGATGTAGCCCCAGTTCCACTCATGGTCTGTTGTTATGGTGACGACCCCCAGGAAGAAGAAGATGAGCGTCTCTGAGATGGAGCCAAGCATCTTGACAACATGGCGGATGGTTGTGCAGGAACGCTGGGACACATTTTCCTCCACGTAGTACTTCATGGTGAGAGCACAGGTCACAATGCTGCAGAAAAAAACATAAACTGCAGATGTGTTTTCGCTGTATTCTTCTAGCTTTAAATATTTTAACCTGGAACATTTTTTTAAATCTACTCACGCCATGATGGATGAAATGTTGAAGAGCTCAGCAACCAGATAGGCCAGGTAGCTGTACAAGAATATGAAGAGTGGCTCGATTTCTCGGACCTTGAAGGTGAATCTTGTGGTGAAGGCGGCCACGAAGCCAAATAGAATGCCGAAACCCATCCCACCGAGCCCCACCACAAAGAAACTCCCCACCCCGAGGAAAACATCCACTGGCTCCACCTCTGGCATCAACGTCACAAAGTTGAACATGTTGTACAACACCTGTAAACAAGCACATATACAGTCAAACACCACCCCACTTTTTTTTTCTTTAATTTTTTAAAAGGCTATATTACAGTCCCTCCGGAAAAACGTGATTATGCGATCGCATAATTCAATGCATAATCAGCCAAAGTCCGCATATTTATGCGGGGGCCACATTTTTTCAAATACGCCGCACTTTCGCCGCATAAATAGCAAAATATGCGGGGCTTGCATGATTTTATAATCCCCGCATTTTCATTGCAAAAACTTACATATCTTAGCAGAAAGTTGAAAAATTTTGCGTTTACTTCACACAAGAGCAGCCCTTTTCCCCTGTTGCCATGGAAACGTTATGAAGTGACGTAATTGCGCGATGTGAACATCATCAAAAAGCTGCAAACCCCGCCATGAAGCCATGATGAAACCACAGTTTTTGCAAGTTCCTGCAAATTTTGCAAGTTCCCGCAATTTCATTGCATAAAATTGCCTAAATATCCCGCATATTCCATCGCATTTTTTAAGAAAACGTGCCGCATAATCAAGGATTTTTGCCTACAATAATCACAAAAAAACTCTGCATTTTTCTGGAAGGACTGACATTACTTCCTATAACAGCGGTGCACTGTAGTTTTATTTTGGGGTGCTATATTGTCAGCAGAAATATGTCATCTAGTGTGGCTTGCTGGTGTATTTTTTTTTTTAATATAGAACATCACTGACCTATCCTTTAAAGTGACTTTTCTGCTCTGAGATGAGCCTGTCAGACACAAGGGTTAACACACCATTGAAAAATCAGAGACAAGTCGAACAGGAGCCTTTTAAACATTTAATTAAAGCAGATATGTACTGTATGTAGAGTATGGCAGCAATAGTTCCCTGTTTTAAATTTGCATATTGAAGTTCATCATAACCTGGCACTTGCACTCAAGGGCGGAGCTAGAAACTCTGGGACCCCACGTTTTAATAATAGGATCCTACTGAAGTTTGATGGGTCCTCTCCAACTGTCACCTTCCACCTAACTAGTGACTGCAGTTCTCACCGAAAGTATTTCTACTTTTGGCAAATATTACATCTTGTTTGATGGGTGCAATTCTGCAACAAAGAGCTCTCTGTCCTGACCATGCCATGGCTTTCCCAGTCTCCTGGGTAAATGTTTGTCCTCATTTTCTGTATCAGCTCCACTACTGTGAACTAAACAAAAGGGTTGCAACATCAAAGCTAAGAGCATGTCATTGTAGCTGGATGGGTGTGTTTGAACCCAAAAAGAAAAGAGTGAGGGAAGGAATTTGAGCATGAGCTTGGTTCAGTCAAGCTCCAGGCGATGCTGTCTACAGACGTGTACGTAGAGATGGTTTCCCTCAAATTTCCCCTTGGGGATCAATTAAAGTGTCTATCAAATGCAACAGTGACCTCAGAAATTGGTTTGGCGGTATCTGAGCTAGCAAACTTCCTAAGATACACGGCTCAGGCCTGTGGACACATCTGTTTAACAACAACTGTCCCACTAACCTGCAAAAAGTCAAACACTTTCATAGCCTCTGCCTCAGCCCACTCACCACAGTGACAACATCATTGAAGATGCATTCTCCAAACACCACGATGTACAGCTGCTCATTCACAGACACGTCCTCAAACACGCTCAGCACGGCCACAGGGTCCACGGCCGAGATGATGGTGGCAAACAGCAGGTTCTCCTGGAGGTTGATGTCCTGCACACCAAACGCCTCAATCTGGCATATGGCAAACAGAGACACGCCAATGCCGATGCTGTTCCACAGAGTCCCCACCACTGCGAACCACAACACCTGCAAACACAGAAAGAAAATGTCATATTGTCTTTATGTGAGAACAAGATGTTGAATCTGTTTTAGGAAACTGTGGTTTTGTAACAGACCGTGCCGATGTTCTCAAAGAAAGGCCTGGTTGGCATGAAGTAGCCCGAGTCGAGGACAATCGGGGGCAGCATGTAGAGGAAGAAGACATTTCTGGAGAGCACAGCAGGGGGCTTCTCATGGACAGAGTGCATGATGCCACCCACTATCAGACCAATGCTGATCAGAAGGCATGACTCTGGCACCCAGATGGTGATCTTGTGGTACACATGGAAACCTGAAAAAAGAGATGTAGGCTAACTTTAGTTCTATGAAAAGGTCACACCTATTACTGATAAAATAATCAGCTAATTTGATCTCAGTGTCAATAAAATCACCAGTTTCAGCATATGTTACTGTTACTCACCAATCTTTGCGAATGAAGCCAGCAAAACCCAAAGAGTAATCTCAAATGGTAACTGTATTCTTTGGTAATTCATTGTAAACACTGGCATATTTTCCTTTACCGTGTCTGGATAGGCCTGGGGGGCATTATCGGGGTTAACCGGGGGCAAAATCGTGACACTGCCGCCGGTTGGTTGGGTTGGGATTTTCCCGCTAGAGTCGTGCAGAAGACTTAAAAATGTGAAAATAATGAGTAAAACTCCTGTTCGCCTTGTAATGCTTGAATCCATTGTGCACAAAAACCCCACAGCCGCCCTACACAGTAAACCAGATCGATGGAAATATCAATCACTCCATCCAACTTCACAGCCGAAAAGCAGTTGATTTGAGAACAAACTCAGCTTCTTACAAAACAAAAATTAATAACAAAAATGATACAAACATGTATCATATTATTAATGTTCTCGCCTGTTCTTACTCCATCTGCAACAGTACATCCTTAATGAACTTGTCTTTAGAGCTCACAGTTGTGGTCCGGGTGGGTCTACTTCAATTGCAGGACAACACACCTGTCGTTTACCTGCTGCTGTGCGTCCACGAATTCCGAGACAGGTTGGGCGCGGCCCCGAGGCGATTGGGTGTCACCTGATGCAGATAAAAAAAAAAGGGTGGGGCCACCCTTGGGTTTCGGTTAATACTGTCTATTAACCCTTTATGGGGCAAGTAACCATATATATATATATATATATATATATATATATATATATATATATATATATATATATATATATATATATATATATATATATATATATATATATATATATTTTATTTATTTTTTTTATTTGCAAAACTTTACAAACATGTAGTATAGTGTTTGAACAGTTCAGCATAATACACACAAAAATAATGATTTCCAACCAGGGAACATTACAACCTTACTTAATAAAATAAATAGAATATATATATATATATATATATATATATATATATATATATATATATAATAAATAATAATAATAATAACAATAACAAAATTGAAATATATATATATATATATATATAATTTAAAAAAGGGCATTTAATACATAATTAGGAAAAAAAAACATAAAATATAATACAAAGGCAATATGAAATGGAATGAAGGCTATATAATCACATTTCCTTGAAAAACTCTGGGCAAGTAACCATATTTAGTCATCTCCGCACACATTCAAAATACCCTCCCCCTGCCTCCATTTGGAGTTGTGGAGTCATGTGGTTTTCTCTTTGCCAATCAGGGGAGATCAAGCTATCTGACAGATATTGACATCATGGCATCTGACCAATCAGCAGTGGCCTGGAGCACCTCAAACAGCCATCTTGCAGAAATCATAAATATTGCTTTTTTTTAACCTGGCTTCTCCCACAGCTATGGTAATAACATCATAACTAAACATGGTAAGTTGATGTAACGCACACATTATTTGGTTGAATAGTTGTGTTAAAGATTGAGATTGTTGTTATTTGCACAGCATTTCTTAAAATTAGCTTAATGTTTGGCTGAAAGCTAAATGCACCATATTTGATCATATGCCCCGTTCACCTAAGACTAGCATGAGTGGCACAAGTGTCCATTTTTAGACATATGTCTTATGAATGTATGTTTTTTATTATGATTAAATGGCATACACAGGTGCTTATTGTTAGTGTGAGGCCTTGTACTGTGTGAATTGATTTTAATTACTCAATATTGGTTTGTGATAAAACACAATTATGAGCAAAATATAAGTGGTACTAACAGTAATTATAATAGATTTTTCTGTTTTTATCGTGTTTTTATATTTTCTATGTCAATACTTCCAGTAGATCTACATTACACTGTTACTGTTTTCCTTAACAAATAAATCAGAGTTGGCTTAATATTGACTTAAAAACATATTCCTTTTGCAGCTGTCTGCTCGGCTCTTTTATGGGGAGAGGGATACCGTTGTTGTTGGCCCACCAACAAAAGGAAGCCAGAACCTCGGGAACCCTCTGGCAGAGGGCGACCCACCCCTGCCTGAATACCAGCACATTCCCCCTGACTTCATCCAGGTACTTCAGCAGGTACTTAAGTCGTGAAGTAATCTCACACATAACATATCAAACCAATTTATATGCAACCCAGATGAACATCAACATCACCTTTGCCACCACTGATGATGAAATTATGAACTTTGTGACTCATAATTTCATCCTGGTTCAGGTTCCCGGGGTTCTGGCTTCTTTTTGTTGGTGGGCCTCTTTGCCGTTGGTGCCGGCTCTTGATTGTCATCATTTTTGTCCAGGTCCTCATCTACAAGAACCTCCACTGCAGGGCGCACGCACTTCCTTTTGGCAGAGGGGCCATCAATGTCCAGGTTGTGGGTGGGTGGAAGGAAGTCGGGATCTGCCACATGGTTGTCTTCTTCCTCTGAGCTATCATCATCATCGCTGATGGCAGGGTTTACGGGAACAACAACGGTATCCCTCTCCCCATAAAAGAGCCGAGCAGACAGCTGCAAAAGGAATATGTTTTTAAGTCAATATTAAGCCAACTCTGATTTTTAGAAATGCTATGCAAATAACAACAATCTCAAATTTTTAACACAACTATTCAACCAAATAATTTGTGAGTTACATCAACTTACCATGTTTAGTTATGATGTTAAATGTATTTCTTGTATGACAGTCAAGCCAGTATCAGTAGCCTACCCCAAGACAGAGATGTCTCCAAATAAATGTTCCTTGCAGTTTGTGTTTTTCTCATATTTTTTTAAATTCACGCTCGGTAATTTTTTTTTACCCTAGACGAGCAAGTGCTCATATGTGGTAACTTCATTGACCTTGATTTGTAATGCAAAGATGAAAAATATTTTTTTTTTAAATGTCCTGTACCATCCCCCATTAGCTTTCTGAGGTTACAATTTCCAAAGATTTCAATGAGTGCCCTATAAAGGGTTAACACACAGTTTTCCTGATTTATCTAAAGTGGTTTATAAGTTACAGACCGCAGAGGTAATTGGTAGGCTATAGTGTGACCATTTCAAAATGTACTGTAAAAAATGAAAACATATATCCCATTTCTTGACTTATATTATGCGACAATCTTTAACCAGTTTACCTCTAAAATTCAGCACCGATCACGTTAAAAGTGAATTCTGCAGCATCATTAGACCTTTAGTCTGATTCTGTTCTCAGCATGAAAGCCCATTTCCACTAAGAAGGAAAAAAATCAATAAAGACTTAATGTTGTAATGACGAAATATATTATCCCATAATAGTAGAGTTTCCCATAAGAGCTATCATGTCAAACTTTTAACTTAGTATATCATTCTGACTACAAACTGTGGAATTTGCCTTGGTGAAAGGTGCGTACATAAACAAACAAACAAACATGTTTATTGATATATAATAAACAATAAATACAGAAAAACAATTATCTACATACAAAGTAACTGTTCCATAAGAAAAATGCTGAATGGCCTTTTAAGGCTGTGGCTATGACCCAGAACACAGAGGATCACGACACGGACACAGAGAGGAAGTTTAAAGTGTCTTTTAATGAATGATCACAAAAAAGGCAACGCAGACAGGGACAGCTTGCAGCGCTGGTGGTGGGGACAGGATAGCAGCGGGCGAAGCAGAGTGTAGTGTGTCCAAAACGCTCACAGGGATCCCGGCAGAGAGGCGAGGAGCTGGTAGAACAGCGGCAAACGGCAAACAGGTGTAGTAGTGTCGGTCTGAATCAAGAGAGGAGGAACAGATCAGTACGGAGCACGAGGAACAAAAAGAAAGGCCAAAAAAAACCTTACAGGAGTTACAACGTAGTACAACAACTGAGAGCCAAGTTACCACTATGGTAATCGTAACGAATCTGACGCCGAATGCACGTTCCAACCGGGCTAAATACTGCAGCCGTGATTACGAGGATCTGCAACAGCTGAGCAGATGTGATGAAGAATCGCCAGCAGCAGTGCAGGTAGGTAGATCGTCCGGCCACGCCCCTTGACCTACATTGCGCCGCAAAAAAACAGACACAGAGAGGGAAAAGGAGAGAGAGAAAACAGACATAAACACCCCAAGGACAGCTGTCCCACGACATGGCCATTGTTAGTTTTTATTTTATCATTCCAATTTTTCAATAATAACATTCATTTAAAAAAAAAAAAAAATGCAGTGGATGTATCTCTTGGTTTAGAAATAATTTTGAAAGTCTGAATAGTAACTTGGTAATTTTTCATTTTCACTTAGTGTTTTTTTTGTTTTGTTTTTTTATCATTTCCTACCTTTCCACAGTCATTTAGAATTATGTCATCATTTTAACTCAGTATCTCAAAATTGTGATTTAGTATCTCTATAATTGTGATTTAGTGAAAGTACTGCTATGGTGGGGGGCTGAATCTCCTATTTCATTTTATAAAAAAGCAAGTCCCATTTTCTTTGGGCCCTCCCTTTGACTTAGAATAAAAACTGTAATACCCTCCTACAAAATCTCAAAATGATATTTATATGCCAAACAACAATGTAGAAAATACAAAAACTGCTAAAGCCAAAATAATTGAGACTTACAGTGAGTATTTATTATATTTATCATACCTATCTTATGTTTCCATTAGTATTCAATATTCAGGCGCTGTTATTTTGCGCAATGTACAAATACCCACGCCTTCTCCATCCACGTACAGTCCTCCACCCACCTACAGCCATGGACGTATTAAACTTGTGAGGTTATTTCTGGTGGTACCATAGACTGGACGGTACAATCGCCCCCAGGCCGACAGCGCCCCCCAGTGGAGAGAGGAGAAGCTGCGTGCAGCGGAGGTATTACGTCTCGATGTGTCAGAGGGAGTCAGGGCGAGTCTTGACTGCAGACATCGTCGAGTAGCAACCAGGATGCGCATCTATAGGAAAGGAAACCTTCGTATTTCTCTAAACGGTATGATATATTTATCATTGCTTGTGTTTCTCATTTGACATCTGATCATTTAACGGTTCATAGAGGGCGTTTGTTCACACAAATAGATGCTGCCGTAAAGAGAGAACAGCTCCTCCCAGCAGAATCAGAATAAAATATGTTAACAGCCATAGCAAGATCTGAAATGTCGATTCATCTGTTTTTATTCTTCAACATGGCGTGTTTTTAATTGTGCTGAACGTCCTGCAGCACCATGCAGAAGCCTCACTGATATCATGACGCAATAGTTGTTATTGTCCCAGTGTCAGTGAATGATATGTGTATCCACACTTGACGTATAATGACAATATTATTGGCCAATGCTGCCATAAATAGATTTCAATTGGACAGCCATGGCCTCTTGCGTGTTCATTTCCACGCACCCAGGCTGGTAAACAGACAGGATGATTCCCACAGGTTTACAGAAGGCCAGGATAGCGTTGATGTAGGATTATGGAGAATAATATTACATATTAGTTTTTTTATACTTGCTACATCTAAACCCAGATGTGTTGCTCATGAAACAGTGTCACGCATATTACAGTACTAGGTCCCCAGATGCTCCCAACAGAGCAGAACGGATTAGACTTCATCTGTTTAATCATTGTTTTCACTATTTTCATAACAGAAAGGGAACCAAATTACTCTTTCTGTGGCTCACCTCTAACTGTCTCCTCTGTTTCTGTCTGTCTCTTGCATCTGTGTCTGCTGGCGTGCCTGTTTTTGATGGAGATTTTTGAACCTAAATGAGCCTATGAATGAACCTAAAGATACACATACAGAATTAACTGTGTGTGTGATCCTGTAGCATCATAAACAAGAGTTCATCACCATCATCATTATCACCATCATCATCATCATCATCTTCATCAATGGTTTCTTTCTCATGCTCAGCTGTCTGGGTAACAAGAGCTTCTTTATGCGTGACGTTACTTCCTCTTCACGTTTGTGTGTGTGTATGGGGGGGTGAGTGTGTGTGTGTGTGTGTGTGTGTGTGTGTGTGTGTGTGTGTGTGTGTGTATACGTGCGTGCGTGCGGTTGCGCTGCTCCTCTTTGATCAATCGGATCCAAAAAACAATTTATAGACATGTGGATAGAGTCAGCCTTCCATGTGTCCATGGTTACGCCAGACATTTCTACATCACGTAGACGACTGTGGATCAGACTCAAGGGACAGCAGTTCAGGCACCAGCTCAGCTCTGGACTGAAGCAGGACCAATACATTGAAATTGAGAGGGACACCGGGGTTACAGGGGGGACACAGGAAAGGGAGATGGCTGGAGCACAAAAAAGACGAGGGAAGGGATGATGTCAGAGTAGAAGAAGGGGAATATTTGAGAGAGATTTAGGGGATAAGGAGGAGGTGAGTTAAGGAAGAGGACATCTGTAAAGAGAAACACTGCAGTGCAGCCGGTGCTGACAGCATCTGCAGGGGGGGCCAGCTGTATGCCGACAGCCTCACTAACTGGCTCATTCTTGTCTCTGTGCCGCCCAAGATGACTGTCTACTACCACGAGTACCACCTGAATCTTCCCTATCCTCTTTACTTCTACCACTTCATTAGCTTTCTTGCTGCATGTACAGTATACCATCTTTTCTTCTTCTTCCCTTAAAGCTGGAAAATCAAAATATGTCTCGCACTGACCTGTTTTGAGGTCAGAGGTCAGCAGCTGTGGCACTTCATCAGTGTGGATGCCTGCTGTTAATGGGTTTGAATCCACTAGCCACTGTCAATAAGTGCTGAATTGTCAGTCATTTTTTAAGCAAGAATACTGACATTCTCTGGTTCCAGCTTCTCAAAAAATTAACACTTGCTGCTCTTCATCTTATTATATCACTGTAATTTAAATATCTTTGAGTTTTTGGACTGTTGGTAGGATAAATGTTTGAAGACGATAAACGTCTTCAAATGTTTTGTCCAACCAACGGTCCAAAATCCAAAGATATTCAGTTCATAATTATATGAAACAAAGAAAAACAACAAATCTTCACAGTTGAGAAGCTGGAACCAGAGAAGGTTTGCCATTTTTGCATTAAACAGTCACCAAAATTGTTGTTAATCAGTTTTCCATCCACTGATCAATCAGTTAAATGATGTTTCAGCACCACTCGCAAGCGTTTTGTCTCCTTTCAAGCAGACTGCATGTGGCTGACAGACAGATGTGATGATGATGATGATCCGTGGCTACCCATGGCTTTCCATTAGATCTGCTGTGGGTTTCCTAGAGAGCTTCCCACGGTGCCCCAGGCAGTGGAGATTACAGCATTTTAAAAGACAGCTCCCATTGATATAAACTCCCACACAGCCTAATGAGGCAGAGCTTCCACGCTGCAATTGTCATCTGTTTTAGTCTCACATGAAGGTGCCAAAACAGAGATTAAACTGGCAGAGAGCATCATGCTCAAACTCTGCATTGAGTGTGTGTGACTATGCAGATGACTTGTGTGTGTGTGTGTGTGTGTGTGTGTGTGTGTGTGTGTGTGTGTGTGTGTGTGTGTGTGTGTGTGTGTGTGTGTGTCACTAGGGGATTTCATTTGTGCGAGGTGTGTGACGTCAAAACAGATTCACGTGTAAAAATAGACCACCGATGGTTAAAGTCTTTACACATGAATGCACAGTGGCACACACACATTTGTTCTACTTTCACTGTAGTGTCAAATAAACAGAAACACACACAAGTCAGACAAACACTCAGTACCGGATATGCCCAGGCCTACCAGGTCTGTGCGTATTAGGGCTGAGAAGGAGAGAAATGTATTCTAGCTGATCACTCTGAGCAAAGGCAAGTGGGTATTTGTGTGGCCGCACACACACACACACACACAAGCACTAAAGAGGAAATGATAACTGAGTCTGAAATGCCACCGGAAATGTAAATATTTACCTCTTAGGCCAATTTGAAGCAACTTTGACCCTTAGGTTAGTCATCAGACCACTTGCTGCACTCTTTTTCTTTTCTTGTAACCTTTCCATTTTTCTGTTTTCTATCTTTCCTCTTCGTCTGTCTCACTTCTTCTGTGGTTCATATTTGTGAACTTAACAGCTGCACCGTGTGCCACACTTGGCACTGCCTCAGATTCCTGTTCTCTCACTGTTGCAAATACATTTGGCAGGTGCAGTGTTATTTCATGAGCAGCCCTTTATGCTTTGGCTTTTGTATTGTCATCCAAAATTAGTATCGGACGTAAACAAAGTGTGTCTCACTTTCAGTATGAGTTGCATCCCCAAGCACTTACTGGATGTGGTGGAATAATAATAGTTATGTAAGGCCCAAGTGTGTGTGGTTAAAGGAGAATGTCGGTCAATTTCAACACGTAGCTCTGTTGTTTGGAAATGTGGAGTGCTGTCAGTAGCAAAAAAAACGAAAACAATCAGTGCTGCCTACACCGTGTTATTCCCCTGCTAGCGTTAGCACCTAACAGGCTTAAACAGGGCAAATTTTAAACATGTTTTAAGCCTCTAAACATGCTCGAAATGTCATTACAAGTGCCTACCCATGTGCAGTGATTCCTTCCGAGGGAACACAGTGAATCTGACTGCAATAGATGTGACAGAAAGGCATAAAAGTTGTGTTAATCCAGCCAGTGCACATACCTCTGTTTATTTCCTGTTTTCCGGTCAAGTCCACACTAGTCGATTGTCGAACTCATACAATCCAATATTCCAGTCAAATTTGCTGTGTTCCCTCGGAAGGAATCACTGCACATGGGTAGGCACTTGTAATAACATTTCGAGCATGTTTAGAGGCTAAAAACACATTTAAAACTTGCCCTGTTTAAGCCTGTTGGGTGCTAACGCTAGCAGGGGGATAACACGGTGTAGGCAGCACCGATTGTTTTAGTTTTTCTTGCTACTGAGAGCACTCCACATTTCCAAACAACAGAGCTATGTGTTGAAATCGACCCGAAGTCTCCTTTAAAGTGAGGAGGTTGTAATAAACAAGGCATTGTTTTATAATATGAAAAAGTGATTTTATTGAATTCTCATCTATGTTAGATGTTAGATTTGAACTAGTCTCGTCTCGCTTTGCCAGACCCTCCTCCAAAGCGTGCTGAAGGAGGGTCTGGCTACTCCACATAGCATTCGGGGATGGGAGGAAAACATGCTCTGCTTTAATGGCATTTCTTTAAACCAATCAGAATCGTCATGGGCGGTGCTAAACTCCGCACAGAGCCGCTGCAAAATAGTCGTGCGAGAGAAAACTCAGATTGGACAGATAGTCTAGCTAGCTGTTTCAATTTACCCTGCAGAGATCTGAGGAGCAGTTAACCATAGTCCTCATAAATCCACCAAATTTAAAATTCTAACACAAAGAAAGCGGAAGGAAATGGCGCAACCCGGGAGTGGAACGCAAAGGATATAGACTCGATATAAAGAGATGTGGAGCATTTTTTGTCAGATTGTCTAACATCATCTCAGTTTGTTTGGGAGCAGTATATCTTGTTAACTGTGGGTCAAATTACAATCAAGTTTTGTATTTATATTCAAGATTTAAAGAACAGGTGTGTCAAAAATGTATTCCCCTCAGAAGATTAATCATTTTAATGACTTCTTGGTAAAACCTTTGTATCCTTTAGTGGCTGCTAGAGGTGCTTTTCTTTTGATTATTGGCACGGTTTAGACACAAGGGACCTCATACAAAAAATCTTCATATACAGGAACAAGGCAATAAAATGCTGAACTATAACATTAAATAGTTAAAAAGCTGTCTGAGAACATTTCCACAGTGTCCCAGAAGCTACTGGTAAATAACTGATGGTTCTTAGTTTGTCTGAAAGAAGAAAAAATACCAGAAAAGCACAAATAGCATCAGGAGATAGAAGTTGAATATTCATTCTGCTGCAGCTCTGTGTTTCATTTCCTACAGCTGTGTGAAAAGTCACACTTTTCCCCCACTGAATTTGTTTCCACTGCCTATATTAACACATTATCAGAAGGAAACTGCTCAACTCTCAAACGCTGCTCATCCCAGAATGAAGCATCATGCCAAAACAGACAGCCACCTTAAATTAGTTTAACCTTGTTGAAGACTGTTATGCGATGCTAAGCATGCATGCAGTCAGTAGCCACCAGCATGGCTAATCACAAGCAGTTCTCTAATTCTGTCTAATGTCTCTGAGCTCAGCTGCCATCTCAATGAAAGGATGGCATCATTATCAAAGAGTTGAAGATGTCCAGTTTGTCTCAGATGATCACTTTGTTGTTTTCGTCTGTCTTTCTTTCAGATTTATCACTGAAAAACGTGTGACCTCTCAGGTCAACACACAAGGGAACCCACAAGTTCATATCTCAAAAAACCGACGTGACAGACGGAGTTTTGAGTTTGAGTCTGCTCAACATTGTTCTGCTCTTCAGTCCTTTTATTCTAAAATCCATCCTCTGCCCCGACGTAAACCCACCATGTCCGGGAAGGAGCGCAGCCCCCGCCATCGGCCGTGGTCGGTCTACCGGGCCAACACGTTTGATCTCTCAGCTGAGATGATGGGGCTGGCTCTCTCGGGTAACTAAGTAACTGCTCCCATGGTAACCTGTTTACTTCATTGGTGATGAAATAGCAGGGGTTTAAAAAAGAGCGTTGTCTCTTTTCTCTCTGTCCTACAGGCAACAGTCAGGATCCAGACGAGCCTGTTCTGGAGTTTAGTGTTGGTAAGTTCAAGAAGAAGCCATGGATACACTGCTGTACACTGCATGCGGATCAGACTGTGTCCTCTACCTAGAATTTAAATATACACCGTATATTGAAAGAGTCCGCTTCATTTACACCAAGTTGAGCATTAACAAATCATGACCTGACCAAAAACAACATTGAATTGACCCTTGTACCTACACTGACTACACAGGCAAGTATTGTCTGTGTATCCAAAGCCTGATACAGCTTATTCTTCTCCATTGTTGAACACACAAAAACACATTAATGAGCCACACTGTTGCACTGGCTGGCATGGGCATGGTAGTTTATTTTGAGTCAATCCCACACACACCTGCTGCAGTTAAAACTCAATATTGCACCAAATGTGTATTGGTCAACAGTAATAATAATAAATAGTCCCCGTCAAATGCACTTTTTTACTTCTGTTTGAGTTGTTTGCTGAAAACTACATTGCCCAGCTATTTTAGGAGATTACTGAGCTTTCTTTTTTCTTTTAGATGTATCTGTATTTGTGACCTGTTTATATAGAAGTTAAGGTGGAAAGTATTGAGAGACAGCCTAATGCATTGTTGGGTTTGGTCTTTTCCTTGGATTTGTTGACGATTAGTAAATAAAGTGCTAGAAAATAAAGCCGTATTCTTTAAAGCTGCACTAATCAATATTTTTATATGTACAAATGACTATGTCTAATGTGAAGGCAGCCACTGGTAGTGACATACTCAAAGAATTATCGCCCAGCTCTGCACTTCCCCTTCAGATTTTTATCATCTTTTAGTTTATTGTTTAGTTTATTTATTGTTGGTTTTACAGCCCAACTTTACTGTTTTAGTTCACTGTTGTTTGTTTTTTTCAGACACAGCAGGATTTTTTCAGTGAAAGGCTCTGATAAACGCACTGAATGCTACCTCCCCAGCACCAAAACAGACAAAGTTTACTACTATCTGGTGAAGTGGAGCAATTAGAAGCTAAAGAGCAATATTTTCCCCTCAAACCTAAGGGACAACCTAAATATTGGATTTACATTCACCTAGAAACACAACTCCAAATGAATGATAATATTGCTAACATGATCACCATGTTAATTTTAGGTGATAATATATCAATGTTTACATTTTGTTCAGCTGCCTATAATTAAAGATCATTCGATGCTGCTTTAAAGGATCATGTGTCTCGTCACTGATTGGCTCAAGAGCTGACTCTATCTTTTGTGTGGACTTGTTTTACTTTTTATCCTTTGTTCAATCTGAAAGCAACACTGTAAACAACTGCTGTTCATCAAGTACTAACAACTCACAAATACTCTAGTACATTCCTCCCATGGCCCATGGATTAGTGACCATCCCACCATTAAATTCCACAGTTTGTAATCTCTTTCTGTGTTTATATGTCGGTGCAGCCTGCAGCGAGCTGGTCACTCCCTCTCTGGACCGTAAGCCAACCAGCTTCGTTGCCATCAGCTGCACCACTCCGCCCCAGGCCTTCTGGACCAAACACGCTCAAACTGAAATCATAGAGGTACACCACTGTTTGCGTTCCCTGGCTTCCTGTCTGCTGTTGGAGAAATCAGAACCATTTCACCTCTTTCTCTTTCTGTCTCTCTCTGTCTTCAGGGCACCAGTAACCCCATCTTCCTGAGTAGTGTGGCGTTCTTTCAGGACTCTCTGATCACTCAGCAGACTCAGGTCAAGCTTTCTGTCTACGATGTAAAGGACCGCACACAGGGCACGGTAAGCCCCAATACAAGAATCATTTATTGCAAAAGCACATTTATCACCTAATTCCTTGTTGTTGTGTGTGCTTTTATGTGACAGATGTACATGCTTGGTTCGTCCATGTTTTCTGTGAAAGAGCTGCTGCAGGACAAACACCACAGACTGCACCTGACTCTCAGGTAACATACAACACACTGTGCCTTTTTCCCTCTATCAGTGACACAATGATAGCCACTGCTTGCTGGATTTGGGTTCAGGGATATTTAGTTTACTCAATGTCCGTGTGGTTCAGGTCAGCGGAGAACGAGCGCGTGGGGAACATCACCGTCATCGCCTGGCAGATAGAGGAGAAGCGCGAGCAGAGAGCTCCTGTTGCAAGATTACAGAGAGGAGACACTGTGAATGGAAGGGTGAGTTACTCTGAAAAGAGTCAGGACTGAAATATCTTTTTTTCTCATGAAAGTATTAGTAACTGAAATGATCATTCAATTAATGGATTATTTTAATAACGATTCATCATTCAAGTCCTTTTTCTAGCGAATACTAAATATTCCGTTGTTTCAGCTTCTCAATTGTGAGGATTTTTCACTTTTTGTCATCTTATGTGATAAGTGTCTCATATTATTGTAATATTGTCTCAAATATCTTTGGGTTTTTGACTGTTGGTCAGACAAAACAAGCAATTTGATGACATCACCTTGGTCCTTGGGCTTTTGAAAAACTGTGATGGGCATGTTTCACAGTTTTCTGACTGTTTTTAGGCCAAACAATTATCAAGAATCAATACAATAATGGGCTAAATAATTGATAATAAACATAATAGTGTCAGCCCTAGAAAACATATTTAACCTCATATTGTTTTGCCTGGCTAAGTATCTCTGCCCTCAGCCTATTTCTGGTTATATTGTTTAAACAACAGGTCACAGATCAATAAATGAGGAAAGAAAGACACATGAAGGGTTTCTTTTCTATGTGTGTGTGTGTGTGTGTGTGTGTGTGTGTCAGATGGTTCTCCCTGTTGATGAAAGCTTGACTGAATCCATGGGCATTAAATCCAAGTCTTCATCTCTGTGTAAAGACCCACTGCTAAGGGCTGGTGAGTGTGTCTATATGAAGTAAATATCAACCTCCTGTATGACTATGTGAGAGTTTAGTAACAGGTGAAATCATGGTGATGGTCATGGTGATTCACGGCTGTGATTGTATGTTTGGGTCTGCTTCAGTGTTTGGGGGCGTGATGTCGCGAATGTACCGGTTCCCCACCACGGACGGCAACCACCTTCGGGTCCTGGAGCAGATGGCGGAGAGTGCTCTCTCCCTGCATATTCCTCGACAGTTTGTCAAGCTGCTGCTGGAGGAAGACGCTGTTAGGTAACGTCTGAAAATTGTCTTGATATTATTAACCAGGAGCTTCAACATCTGGGCAGAGGAACAGCAGGGTGTTGTAGTGCAGGTACTCTTCGTTTAAAGCAAAGCAATGTCTACTTGCTACTCGTTGTCAGGGCTGCAGGACTGGAGTCAGAAACTCAGCCTTGAGTCCAATCTCGAGACAATTTCCAACTTGTCTCAGTGTCTTGGTTGTTTTGACTTTGATTGGTTCGGCCTCGGCCAGCAGTCTCACCTTTAACAGTCTTTGGTCTTTTTTTGTACTTTTCTTTTTCATCTTCCTTTTCTTTTATTCAATATCTCATGCAGTGCTCTGTACTTTAACTTAGAAAACTTAACAGTTTTCCATGATGTGTCTTGTAAAAAAAAAAACTTTAATGTGCGAAAAGAAATTATTCTTTCCTTCTGTAACATTTTGCAAGAATATTTAATATAATTGTGTCTCCTTGGAAGACATTAAACTGAAGAGTGTGTGATATATCATGAGCTTTATTTTCTTTATGTACTCTATTATCTTGTCATCATCATACGATAATAGAAACATTATCATACGACTCCCTCTGTTGCCATTTCTACTAATGGTTGCTTGTAATGTGGGTGATTTGAGAAGTTGGACCTGCTCAGCTGCAGGTTAACTGAAAAAGCTGCACTAACTTCAAGCTGTGAGATCATCAGTGCATCAGCTGGATGTGTTGATCGTAAATGCATGTGTGTGATGTGCAGGGTGTGTGAGCTGGAGGAACTGGGCGAGCTGTCTGCATGTTGGGAGAACCTCAGGAGGCAGATCATCACGCAGTATCAGACCATCATCCTCACCTATCAGGAGACCATAAGTGACCTGCATGAATACAAAGGTTAGAACCACATGCTATTGATTACATATCATTTTTAAGGGGAACTCCACCAATTTTAGATATCAAAGTCACAGGGAGTACTACTATACCAGACAGGAAGGCTCTAACAAAAACATGTTTTTGGGAAGTGTAGAATCCAGTGTTTTTGGCACTTGACCCCTATTAGGGACTGAAACTTGGGTTCTCATCCTTTATTGAATTTGACCCTTGAATCCCACAGTTTCATGAAAGTGCAATACTAAATTGTTGAGTGCTCCTTCAAGTAAAACTAAATAAATGTCGCAAAATTGCACAAACTAAGCAGTGCAACATCTTATAAACATATATTTATGTAAATAAATATCACATTATCTACACACTATTATATACAGATACGAAGAACCTCTTTCCTCCTTTCTGCACCCTCCCAGGTCCTTCATTTAAGTCTAGTACTTTGAAAGCTGAGAGGAAGTTGGAGTTTATTCCTACTAACCTGCACATCCAGAGGATGAGAGTACAGGGAGTGTCTGGCTATGGTAGGTATTTGCACTGCATGCCTATGTCTGTCCAAGGTTTAAATGATGTTGTTTGTTCAGTATCTTATTGCATCCTCTTTATAACTATCCTCTGATCAGACCGGACATACGATGTTGTGACTATTGGTGCTCCTGCAGCACATCATCAAGGCTTTAAAGGCTGCGGCCTCCGAAAACTGCTGCACAAGCTTGAAGAAGCCAGGAAACAGTGAGTAGAGCCAAACAGAAAATAGTTTCATGGTATTGTTTGATTTTATGAGTGATTCATTCTTAATAATTCATCTTTTTTTGTGATTGGTTTTGCCTTACTCACTCAGCACTTTTGAGGAGGAAAGGTGAGATTACGTGTAGTGTATTTACGTATCAGTGTATTGTACAAACGTAAGTTTCTTGTGTGTTTTTTGTCATTGCTGTGTTCCACAATTTATCTTCTTTATCACCCAAAGTTCTGCTGGCTCTGGCTCTAAAGGAATGGCATACCAGCCTCAGGACGTGGTGAAAGCGAAAGAGCTGATTGGTCAAATAAACACTCTGAAGACACAAGTGTGTTACTACACTGAACGTCTGTCTCGAGCTGCCAAGGAACGCTCACCCAACGCTTTGGAGAGAACACTGTCCATCCTATCAGAGAAAGTAAGAGAGCACTGATATATTATATATATAGCATTGCAGTTTCTTCTCTGTTGGATCTCATGTTTTCACTATCCCTCTGCTTCTGGCTTCCACTGATTCTCTCTTGACATCTTATCTCAACTCTTGTCTGAATAGAAATTCTTGCAAGCAAAAAATAGCTTCTTAATTTTGGCAATCGAGTGCAGTAAAAAAAGGAATAATACAATACTGTACAACAGATAAAACAATATGTGTTCTCAGTCTTCGACTCAACTAAGACTGCAGCATCGTCAGCAATCCTCTGAGTCACAGAAACACTGACACCAAGATAAATAAATTCCTTTAAATTAATTAATTGTTTATTTGGTCCCATTGATTACGTTTTAATTAGACCTATGTCTGTTGCTGTCACCTTTGTTGAGCAGTGAAATTTACAGTTGCATTGCATCTCAAACATAACATGATACCATAACATGGACAAGATAATATGTTGTTTCATACAAAAAAAATCACCCACTGCTAACAGAAAGTTAAAAATGTATTCTGCATTTTGTCCTTGATTTTTAATTTCAGGGTTTATAAACTTTAAAAAGCATTTTTTGTCTCAAGTCACAGTTTATTTAATGCCCACACTATAACCACTTTACCAGCCTCTCTGTGTCCTCTCCCTGTCCTCTTGCAGACTCGTCAGTTAGTGACCGCGTGCGACTCCAAGCTGCTGTCCTCAGCCATCCTCGCCCTGGCAGCCGCCCGCCCAGAGTCCACTCAGCACAGCACCCCGTCCCCGTCCTCCTCCTCCCTTTCACCCTCCTCTTGTTCCCCATCTCGTTCCCCATCCCGCTCCCCCTCCCGCCACCCAACCTCCCCGTCTCGTGCTGCCACCTCGCCCTCTCGCCATACAGCTCCTCCAGAGGGCAGCGAAGGGAGTAAAAACAAGCGCTCCTCCCTTCAGGGAGATTTACAGGAGGAGGAGTGGGTAAGAGAAAGTCTGTCGGCCTCTTTCATGCTTTCGTGTGTTTTTTTAATGTTCATTTATAATGTGTTTGTGTGCAGGGTAAGGTTTGGCTAAATGTTGATAAGAGCCTGGAGTGTGTGATCCAGAGGGTGGACAGGCTGCTCCAGCAAGACAAACTCCAGAGTGACAGTAGCTCTGAGGATGTCTTCCTGCTCGCCAACGAGGAGCCGGGTAACACTAAGAAAGGTACACACACACACACACACACACACACACACACACACACACACACACACACACAATCATGCATTGCTAAGCTGATTGAACTCACTTCATCATGTCATCCTCTACTATCATCACCATCCTTGCATTCACCACAAAACAATCATCATCATCAATCTCCCACAAGACTCCTGCATGCCTTTCACATTGCGTTGATCACATTTGTAGGTTCATTTTTGTAATCATGTTAAGTGCTTCAGTGTTGCTGCATGTTTAAAATCTGAGTTACATGTAGAAGTGGAATTCTGTCCGTATCTTAACATCCTTTACTTTCTCTCACTCGTAGATTGCAGCCCAGATGTAGGAAAGAAGTCCCCAGGTGAGAGTGTTATATCAGGGACCCCTTAGCTGAAAAAGAGACCGAGTAGGGACCCCCTACAGCATATATTGTATACAATTGAGTTGCATATTAAACTTGGCCCAATGAATGAAAATAAATGGATATTATTTATACATCATGTTTTGACGTTAAACATACATGTGGAAGGCACAGTGAATCTTTAAGCTTAACTGTACGGCTACCATAGTGGCTAACTTATATAATAAGCTAAATTTATCTTTGCTATTGATATATTGGATTCAAATTAATGTATATTTTCAGACATATTAATTTTCGAAAAAAGAAACTTAACAAAACATATTTTTTAAATAATTTAGCGGCCCCCCCTGCACTAACTCTGAGGACCCCCTAGGGGTCACGGACCCCCTGTTGAAAATCTCTGCGCTAGAAAGTAGAGTACATCCAAATAGACACTACAATATAAACAGCTACATGTATATCTGCAATTCAATTGTTTGAAATGTAAAAATACAGCATTATGTCGTGTTAGTTATGTGTAAAATAGAATTGTTTACAATACAGAAACATTTTTAAGAATAGGACCAACTGTATTAAAATATGGCGTAATGGAATTTAATCAACTATTTTTCTGAAAATATTTCAAACCAGAATTTAAAATATTTTGTTCATTTTCAAGATATCCGCAAAATTTCATAACAATAAATGTGAGAATTTAAGATTTAAAGAAGAATAAGAATTACATTTAAAAACCATAATTATGAAATAAAGTTCCTCAGCCTTGGGGTCAGACATTTACCTGCGGATGCTTGATATGCAGATCAGGTCACAGGAAATTTCTAAGAATAATATATTTAATATATTTTTCTTATATTAATTCAACATTAAAAAAAATTGTGCGTAATTTTCATATGATCCACCTGGCAATCCCTCCATTCTCATTCTCATTCAGTAAGTGCTGTGTGCCATGTCTGCAGGTGAGTGGAGCGACGCTCTGTACCCTCTCCTCACCACGCTGACGGATTGTGCGTCTCTGATGAGCGACAAAGCCAAGAAGGCCATGGTGTTTCTGCTGATGCAGGACAACGCCCCCACCATCGCCATGAGCCTCACCCTGCAGTACCGCCGTGACGTCGTCTTCTGTCAGACGGTCTGTCAACTTCTACCTTCCCCTTCTAGCTCTTCTGTCTTTCATACATATGAAGTTTTGGAGAATTACTTGTCATTAGAAAGTGTGCATAATGTTCATAAAAAAACATGCTCCTTTCATCGCTGTATTGATATGAGTTGTGCTTCTTTCAGCTGACGCCGCTGATCTGCGGCTTCATTATCAAACTGAGGAACTCTCTCTGTGACTCAGGCTTCCTCAGGCAGCTACACACCATTGGCTTACTGGTGCAGTATGAGAGCCTGCTCAGCACCTATGGTAACCTGAGGATGAGTGTGTGTGTGTGTGTGTGTGTGTGTGTGTGTGTGTGTGTGTGTGTGTGTGTGTGTGTGTGTGTGTGTGTGTGTGTGTGTGTGTGTGTAAACAAAGAAATGTTTCATCACACAGAAAATAGAAAACACTAAGAGAGTTAACACCTCCCCAAAGGCTGTAAAACTTTGCAGAAATTGCTGTTCTATGAGAGGTCTCATATTAACCAATCATGCTAATTGGTTAATAGAAGCTGTGGTTTAGCCTAAATCCATACATACATAAAATGCCATCACAATTGAATCAACATAAGCGGGATTGCTCAGAGTAAATGTGCTGGCTAAATCGGATTTTAATTGCATGATCCATTTAGAAGTTTAGGCCTTTTTTTTAGATAGGCCATACTTGCCCACAGATTTGGTAACTAATGATGAGGAAAACAGTATAGCTTTAACAAAATCTAATTAAAAACCTTTTTGGGCATACAAATATTTTATTTAGTAAATTTGTTGAAGATTGGGTGAAAGGACGGTTTAAAGAAAGGTGGAAATTGTACCATTTTAGAATTAATGAACCACCTTGTAAAGTGCCTTCCTTAGCACATGGCCTAACTTTTCACCGCATTTTACTGAAATCTGTTCAGCAGTTTTTGACATATCCAAAGACAAACAAGCAAACATACAGGACCAAGATCATAACATCCTTGGCTGAGTTAATGATGTCAGTGTTCTTTGTCTTAATTTTCTCTGATGACTCCTTGTTTCTTAAAGGTGAGGAGCTGGCCATGTTGGAGGATATGAGCGTCGGAGTGATGGACCTGAGAAATGTCACCTTTAAAGTTACCCAGGCAACTTCGGGTTTTGCCCCAGACATGCTGCCGGTGATCACAGGGAACAGGAACGGCTTCAACGTCAGGGTCCCGATGCCCGGGGCGATGTTCGACACGCTGCCACGAGAGATCCAGAACGGGATGCTGCTGCGCGTGCAGCCCGTTCTGTTCAATGTGGGGATCAACGAACAGCAGACGCTGGCTGAGAAGTGAGTCACTGAGATTAAAGGAACAGGAAAGGTTGAGGGCTTGAGGACAGAAAGAAAATGGAGAGGAGAAAGGGCACCCAAGAGGAAAATGGCAGATTTAGTGAACAGGTCAATTTTTTGACATTTTGGTAAGGTTTCCAATAAAATAATTCAAACAGCCATCGGAAACAAACATGCACCTTTTTATCTAAGTGCTTTTACCAAATAAAAAGGGGGAATTGCCATTCTCTCAAAATGACTCTTACATGTTCACAACACACAAACGTCGGGTTGTATACATTTTGAATAATTCAGCATTGTGCAATTATTCAAATGGATTTTGTCTTTTTGAGTTGTTTTTCAGTTTTTTATTAAGTCTTCCATATGAAATCAATATATTTTTAAAAAGATGCTGCTAAGAGATGCTGTTTCAAATATGTCTTCCCCCCAAAAAACTGATTAAGAAACCACAAAATATAAGTAAATGAATAAATAAACTAGTTACCCCATTCATAAGGCTGAAATAGCAATGTTGTGATTCACTATCAAGAAAAACATATTTAATATACAAATATGCACATAATATCTTAAAGGCCATATCACCCAATTTGACAGTATAAATAGGAACATGAATAGAATAAAAAGATAATACAGTGATATATTGTACTTCTGACCTGTTCAGTCATGACATTTGAATATGGTTAAATGGTGATGTTTCTCCTCTTTATTCACCTGGTGCTTCTCAATCTATTAGACATGGAGAACATTAGGAAACGGAAGACTAAAAAGTAGAAAAAGAGGTTTAAATTAAGATTGAATAGATGGAGTGATAAGAGCGAGGTTGCTGGTTGGGACCCCATAAACCACTGTTGAGGTGCCCATGAGCAAGGCACTGAGCCCTAGTTCAGAACTTGGTTGTGAATATGACATTAAAAAGCATCGGTTTTCTGCAACAACCTGCACAGGTTGTAGAAGAAGGAAGAAGCTATACTTTATTAATCCCTCTTAGGGAAATTCAGACATACATAGGCCTAAAATACACACATGCACACACACATGACGTCAGAGTGATGGGTGCCATGGGCAGGCTTCAGGCATCTGGGTTGATGCCTTGCTAAAGGGCACCTTTTTAGTGCCCAGGAGATCCCCAAGCCAAGTCCCTACAGACTGAGCTACTGCCGCGATGAAATATTTTGAAATTACATCACTTATTTGGGGCAGGACAAGTGTGATAGTGCTTCAATATTTTAACTCTAATATCTTACATGTTTTCCAGGTTTGGAGACACATCACTACAAGATGTGATCAACATGGAGAGCATGACTCGCCTCAGCTCGTACTACGACCAATTTAAAGAAGTCCTGCCGGAGGACTGTGAGTTTACATACATACAAAACACTTCTACCAGAAGGAAAAATGTGAATCTTCTTGTTTTCATATTTAACTCACCTCATCATTCCTCCTCTGTTCTCTCCTCAGGCCTGCCTCGCTCCCGCAGTACCACCAGTCTGCCCGAGCTGCTGAAACAGCTTAGCCAGGATGTGAACGCAAAGAAAAGCAAGAATGTGGAGATTTTGTGGCGGGCAGCCGAGGTAGACTTGCTTCTCATGTCTTCTCTATGCAAATTTGAAAGTTCTGTCTTCCTCCTTTAATCTCTTTCTCCAAACCCTTAAGGCATGTCGCCGCCTGAATGGAGTGCGTTTCACCAGCTGTAAGAGCGCCAAGGACCGCACAGCTATGTCCCTGACCCTGGAGCAGTGTCAGATCCTGCAGCAGGAGCACGCCCTCGCCCCACAGGTCTTCTACCAGGCCTTGGACTGTATGCGCAGGTCAGCTGATGATGATGAAAGTCATAAATGTTACAGATGTTATTACCCCTGTACCAAAAGCTTGTTAGAAAAATAAACAATGCATAGCTTCTGTTTCTCCACAGTGAGGGCTGCAGGAGAGAGAACACCATGAAGAATGTGGGATGTCGTAAATACGCCTTTAACTCTCTCCAGCTCAAGGCCTTCCCCAAACAATATCGCCCTCCAGAGGGGACGTACGGAAAAGTCGAGACCTAAGTGGACTCTTCTAACTGGAGGAAAACCCAAAGACTGAAGGGGATAATGATGATAGCACCACACAAACAAAAACACCAAACTGGAACAACAGCCCTTTGTTTTGTGCTTAGTCACTGTTAAGATGTCCAAGTGCCAGTGCTACTGTAGATTGTTTTATAGTGCTTTCCCCTCTCCTCTAGTAATACTGGAATCACACACTTTTCACGGCCACTTCACAGCCAGAAACAATAAAGATGGCTTTCTGTGTTACTTTGTAGCCAGTGTGCAGACAACACTGTTTGCTGCTGTACCACTCGTAGCATCAGGAAGCGTTCAGCTGAGTCATTTGTCCCTAGAAATAGGATGTTCAAATGTCTCAGAGATTAGAAAGATGATGTGGGACACATTTGTCCTTGTCCTTGCTGCTTTTATTTAATTTGACCAGTTTATCAGGTAAAGGATAAGGCTATAGATTCCATGCAAAGCCCAAAACAAACAATGATTTGATCGTACTGACACTGGCTACTGATCCAGCTTATTCCTGTGTGTCATAGAGCTCGATTGTTGTTCAAAAACTATTAAAAAGCACATCAATGAGCCACAATGTTGCACTGGCTTCATTATCCTTCATTATGGTTAACATGAGTAAATCCCACATACACTGTCCTGCTGCAGTAAAACTCACTAGCACCAAATGCACCCCTGTAAATAGTCCCTAGTCTCGCTTTGCCAGACCCTCCTCCAAAGCGCGACGAAGGAGGGTCTGGCTACTCCACATAGCATTGGGAGTAGCCAGACGCTTGCAGCATGGGAGGAAAACGTGCTCTGGTTTAATGGCATTTCTTTAAACCAATCTCAATCGTCATGGGCGGCGCTAAACTCTGCACATAGCCGCTGCAAAATAGCCGTGCGAGAGAAAACTCAGATTGGACAGATAGTCTAGCTAGCTGTTTCAATTTACCCTGCAGAGATCTGAGGAGCAGTTAACCATAGTCCTCATAAATCCACCGAATTTAAAATTCCAACAAAAAGAAAGCGGAAGGAAACAGAAAATACATGCATCCAGTGGAATTTCCTGCGGCACCGGAGCAATCCCGGAAGTAGAACGTCAACGATATAGACTAATAGTCCCTAACAAATGCACTACTTACTCCTGCTTGAATAACATTTGTTAAGCTACAGTGCCCAGTTGTTTTAGGAAATTACCGAGCCCTTTAAACAATTATATTTGTTTGCCTTTTTTAAGGCAAATCAGACGGGGAAAGGAAGTAGAACGTATTAAGAAACACACTAATACATTGTTGGTTTTGGTCTTTAATGGGATAATTGACAGTAAGAAAAACATAGAATAATACCAGCCTTATCCTTTAAAGCTACGCTAGGCAAAATGTTTAAGAAGAATTGACTCTTTTCCAGCCTAAAACATAAAGTGAAGCTGCATTGAGAGCAGATCTCATCTTATTTGTCAAGACAAGCGGTGGCACATTTAAGATAATGGTAACAGCAGCAAGCAAGCACATGTGTGATTGTCTGGAGATTACAAAACGTGACAAGATTTTTTTTAAATGTTTCTTGAAAACATGTTTTTAGGAAAATCACTGTGTATCTTGCTGCCATTTGGAGCTGCCTACATGTGAAGTTGCCTAGTGTAGCCTTGATTAGACCATCAGGTTTGTCAAAGCAGATGTATTTGCCTGTTAATATATTTCTCTGGACCTAAAGTCAAAGCACGTATGTAAGTGCTTTGAGCCTGTTGTCTGTTTCCATTCCACTGTCTCTCCTTCTTCTTGTCTTCTTCAACCACATCGATATTTAACAACATATCACTCTCTACAACAAGCACAGATGTTAAAGACATACATTTCTGACACCACTATCTGGCATTTTAATTACAATTATGTGATTTCTGAGGTCCCTCTGATGCTACACTGGAAGCACTGGTTCACAAATTGTGGGCTTCAGTGGTGCAACATATTATTCTATAAACATATCTACAGATATGTAATATTTTTTTGAAGGTTATATTCAGCACTATAGTGGTTTGATAGCCCTTCAAACTTGCGTTTTTATTTATTTCAAGTGTGTATACTCAGTTTTACAGCACTCAGTTGAATTATGCAGAACTTTGTGATCAAAATTGGATAAAAAAAATTCATTAATTTAACCTGCATGAAGATAAATAAAAACCCATACTGCTTTCTACTATTGCAATTGTTGAGATTAAGAGTACCATTAGCACTAGATGTTTTTAGACTGAAGTGAAATAATGCATATTGCATTTTTCTACTGACCACTTGTTAGTTTACCAGCGCCGGGCTCCAATGTACTTTATTGTAAAAAAGTTACAGAGACAGTGGATTTGATTTTATAAATGTTAATTTACTTACATGTATTTATGTTGATAGCTGTTGTTGCCAAATGCTGTTATCTTTTAGCCATTGTTATTGAGTAAGTTAGGATCTTGTTCTGATAAGTTGTACATGCACACAGGCTGGCCAGGGGAGTTTGAGAGACGCCTGCACCCCCACAGAGGTATGAAGTGAAACTGGATAATGAATAAAGGCTTGTCAATGCCAAATGAGTGTGTCAGGAAATTAAATGAGACATTATGGTCATGACCAAAAGAACGAGATCCAGGGTACAAGTGGCCAAAATGGGTTTCCTCAGGAGGGTGGCTGGCGTCCCCCTTAAGGCTCTGACACACCAACCCGATTATCGGCCATCGGACAGTCTGGTGAGGTCGGTGACTCGAGTCTGTTCCATGTGTTCCGTGCCGTGGTCAGTCAGAGGAGCCGTAGACGTTCATTTTGGCCGATTTGACTTGTTGATTCGGCCAGTGGGCAGTCGGACTCAATGACCAATCTGATTGGTGGAGTGCTAGCCCTTGACTAGCAAATCAGTGCTTCTTCCACAAGAAGAAGCCTGTAGAATATTGGTCTGAAACCATAACTACTGAGGTGATTTAACCCGGAGTGACCTGGCTGATGCGCTGATGTTAACTTGCTGTGTAGCGTTCAATAATCGTCTGACGATGTTGCGTTGCAGAATATCAATATGTTTATTTTGGTTAACCATGCAGCATGAAACGTCCATTCGTTCATGTTTTCAACGTTAAATCCATAAACACATTAGACACAGTTGAAACAAAGAGTTTGGCGCCAATGCGCTCCAGCATCGCAGCGGTGTGTCACAGCGTTAGCGGTCAAAAACCATTTGCCCTTTCCTGGCCAAACACCTGCCGGTAACAATTTGGAGCCTACCTTTATAACCTTTCACCAGGTAATACCACAGCGACACCCAATGTACATACAAGAAACAACACCCAAAGTCTGAACACTTGAAACAACATATTTGGCTCCTACAAAGCCCAAGGGCTGACAACGTCAGTATCTTCTTATTACTAGCCATCGTATTTTCTTCCGTTCAGCGAGTAATGACAACAACGATCCTTCTTGACTACTATCAACACTCTGATGAAAACAATGACTGACGACAGCGTGCTCTGTGTTTACTAGGTCTAGAGAGATGTTCCGTCATTTCCGGTTTTCATTTTTTGGGCGACAATACAGACGTATTACGCAGGGCCGGCGATTGCTATAGGCGAACTAGGCGATTGCCTAGGGCGTCAAATGTGTTGGGGGCGCCGTGTAGCCCTTAGGTCTACTTCTCTTTAATAGGCCAATAGAATTAGAATGACAAGTGAAATAAAACATGTTTATTAAACATGATCATCCTAGGGCGCCCCCTCAGCCACACGTGTACTTGTCAACCTGATTATTAGATTGAACTGATAATTACTGTCGATAATTTCCTAATTAGGGGAAAACTTCAAACTAATGATTTAGTTTGAAGTTCCCATGACGTGACGTTTGCAGTCTATGGGTCAGGCTCAAACACACAGAGCTCTGAAGCAGAGCTGTGCGTCGCTTAGCGTCTACTCTCTGTAACAATAGAGACGAGCAGCGGCACAGACCACGGAGCTGCTGCAGTGCGTCTTCCGTGGTCTGTGCAGCTTCAGGTTTATAATGGACGCGCTCTGCTGTCGACATGCTGCTGCAGATGTGTCCCGTTTGTATGGGGTGCCGAATGTAAAAGTTTGGTTACAATTTTTTAGCTGATACATTTTCAACATTTAGCTCACTTTCCTCACATTTAGCGCATTTTCCTCACATTTGCGACAGAAATGATTATATATATATAAAATGTTAAATGTTAAATCTAAATGTTATATCTAAATCTAAATGTTAAATTTATATCTAAATGTTATATCTAAATATAAATGTTAAATCTAAATCTAAATGTTAAATCTAAATCTAAATCTTAAATATATATCTAAATGTTAAATGTTAAATCGAAATATTATATCTAAATCTAAATCTTAAATATATATCTAAATATTAAATCTAAATGTTATATCTAAGTGTGTCGCCAAGTGTAAAGCTAAATATTTAGAAAATATTCAAATCCCCAAGGAAACCACGCCCACTGCAGTGGCTTCAAATCGTGCTGCACCGCAATTTTTAGTCAACACTTGTTGAGTAAATACTGACTACAGTGGAGCTGTTCGACTAATGTTACTGGATTGAAACACATTTCGGTCAGTATTTTGTATTATTGACTTATATCACAGAAATGTCTTAATATTTGTGTGTACTATAATGCCGTTGTTTTGTTTGACTCATATCTCCTTGTGTGTTTAACGTTAGTTTGACTCATCCTTCACAAGCAATTTAGCTCACACACTGCAGCCGACATGTCATCTGAACAGGCCTCGCAGCACTGTAACTAGCTAAGTTAGCTAGGTCTCGCAATGCGAGACTGAACAGCAGTAGGCCTGTCACACTATAGCTACATGTAAGTAGTTTTCAATACTTTGGTTACATTACCGTATTTTATTAACCTGAATTATGTTGCTATATTAGCTTGCAAAGGAGCTATCCGTTGCTAACGCTAATTTATCTCAAAAAGCAGAAACGTTAGCTAACTACTGCCAAGATATGATTTCACTAGAGACCAGAGCGGTGTTGCAAGACTCGTCAAGTGTTGTCATGTGTTTACACTGTCTTACAATGAAACCATATCTTGGCAGTAACATTAGTTAGCTACTGCTTTTTGACATAAATTAGCTAGCTAGCATTAGCGTTAGCAACGGAAAGCTACTTTGCAAGCCAATAAAATATAGCCTTGGCAAACAGAATTAAGGTTAATAAAACACGATAACTAGCTATGTAACCAGTATTACAAACTTCTTACAAGTGGCTGGATAGTGACATTTTAGTTGTGTTCGGATGAATATGTTGGATGCATAGCTGGACTTTATCCATGCTGGGCTAATGTTAGATTGCTTGGGAAGGATGACGTTAGTCACACATGGAGATATGTATTTCAAACAACGGTATTGTGATTAACACAACTATTAAGGCATGTCTGTAATATACCCGTCGGTCAAAAATATAAAATACTGTAGATCAGTGCTTTCTAACCCTTCTGCTCTGAGGTTCCCCCACAGCTCTGTTATATAAACTCACATACACCGCTCTATCAATTTCCAATGTGTTCACACTATTTATCATATTAAAGTGAATATTCTTACATGTTCATGCAATTGAACTGTAAACATTTAGGTTGGTTTGGTCAGAAATTCTACTAACTAGACCTTTTACTTGAAGTGTGGTTAATGTTTCAAAAGTCATCCATTACTTTTAGCTAATCATTTCAACTTAAGTGCTAAGTCAGTAGGCCACTTTTAGCTATTTTTTTCTACCATTGATTACTTCGCTATATGTTTTAACATATGTGTTGAGCTGTTTTAGCTGATATATTGTTTTAAATCAATCATAATTCAATTATTATTTTGATTAGTTATGCTGCTCCACAATCTTTCCAAGTACCCACTGGCTACAGCAGAGATACCCCTTGCTGGGGCATCACTGGGTGCAGCGCGATTTAAAGCCACTGCAGTGGGCGTGGTTTCCTTGGGAATTTAAATATTTTCTAAATATTTAGCTTTACGCTTGGCGACACATTTAGATATAACATTTAGATTTAACATTTAGATATATATTTAAGATTTAGATATTTAAGATTTAGATTTAGATATAATATTCGGATTTAACATTTAGATATAAATTTAAAATTTAGATTTATATATAACATTTAGATATACATTTAGATTTAGATATAACATTTAGATTTAACATTTAGATATATATTTAAGATTTAGATTTAGATATATATTTAAGATTTAGATATATATTTAACATTTAGATTTAACATTTAGATTTAGATATAACATTTAGATATAAATTTAACATTTAGATATAACATTTAGATTTAACATTTAGATATACCTCCCTATATATATATATATAATTTCTGTCTCAAATGTGAGGAAAATGTGCTAAATGTTGAAAATGTATCAGCTAAAAAATTGTAACCGAACTTTTACATTCGGCACCCCATAAGGCATTGCATGTACAATCTATGGCTGCAGAACATTTACTGTGAAGCCCTAAGGTAAGGACATTTTAGAAGGTCCTCAAAAGAAAGTCCAAAAACATAATTACATTACTAAAAACAGGCTGTCAATGCTGAGTACATCAGCAATAACTGCAACAAAACGTTTCCAGTAACTTTTGAACACTTCTGCTTATTGACTTGGACGAATCTTTGCCCATTCCTCTGTATAGAACAACTTCAACTCTTGGATGTTGGTGGGTTTCCTCACATGAGCTGCTTGCTTCCTCATCCTTCCACAACATTTCAGTCATTTTAAGGTCAGAACTTTTGACTTGGCCTTTCCATAAGATTCACTTTATTCTTCTTTAAGGTAGGTGGGTAGATTTATTTTGTCACAATATAACAGGTTATATAGTATAAAGTATAAATTGAGTTTGTAACTCCCGTCTGCTACATAGCAGACATCCATCCATCCATCCATCTTCGTCCGCTTATCCGGTATCGGGTCGCGGGGATAGCAGCTCCAGCAGGGGACCCCAAACTTCCCTTTCCCGAGCCACATTAACCAGCTCCGACTGGGGGATCCCGAGGCGTTCCCAGGCCAGGTTGGAGATATAATCCCTCCACCTATCCCTGGGTCTTCCCCGAGGCCTCCTCCCAGCTGGACGTGCCTGGAACACCTCCCTAGGGAGGCGCCCAGGGGGCATCCTTACCAGATGCCCGAACCACCTCAGCTGGCTCCTTTCGACGCAAAGGAGCAGCAGCTCTACTCCAAGCTCCTCACGGATAACTGAGCTTCTCACCCTATCTCTAAGGGAGACGCCAGCTACCCTAACCCATTTTGGCCGCTTGTACCCTGGATCTTGTTCTTTCGGTCATGACCCAGCCTTCATGACCATAGGTGAGGGTAGGAACAAAAACTGACCGGTAGATTGAGAGCTTTGCCTTCTGGCTCAGCTCTCTTTTCGTCACAACGGTGCAATAAATTGAATGTAATACCGCACCCGCTGTGCCGATTCTCCGACCAATCTCCCGCTCCATTGTCCCCTCACTCGCGAACAAGACCCCAAGGTACTTGAACTCCTTCACTTGGGGTAAGGACTCATTCCCTACCTGGAGAAGGCACTCCATCGGTTTCCTGCTGAGAACCATGGCCTCTGATTTA
This sequence comes from Sander vitreus, assembly GCF_031162955.1. Lineage (NCBI taxonomy): Eukaryota > Metazoa > Chordata > Actinopteri > Perciformes > Percidae > Sander > Sander vitreus. Next base: position 19,761,135 of record NC_135865.1, read on the forward strand.
GAGGTGCTGATCCTCATCCCAGCCGCTTCACACTCGGCTGCGAACTGATCCAGTGAGTGCTGAAGGTCACAGGCCGATGATGCCATCAGGACCAAATCATCTGCAAAAAGCAGCGATGAGATACCCAGCCCACCGAACTGCAACCCCTCCCCACCCCGACTACGCCTCGATATCCTGTCCATAAATACTACAAACAGGATTGGTGATAAAGTGCAGCCCTGGCGGAGGCCAACTCTCACCTAAAACGAGTCCGACTTACTGCCGAGAACCCGGACACAGCTCTCACTTTGGTCGTACAGAGATTGGATGGCCCTGAGAAGGGACCCCCTCACCCCGTACTCCCGCAGCACCTCCCACAGTATCTCCCGGGGCACCCGGTCATACGCCTTCTCCAGATCCACAAAACACATGTAGACTGGTTGGGCATACTCCCAGGCTCCCTCCAGGATCCTTGCGAGAGTAAAGATCTGGTCCGTTGTTCCACGACCAGGACGGAATCCGCATTGTTCCTCTTCAACCTGAGGTTCAACTATCGACTGAACCCTCCTTTCCAGCACCTTGGAGTAGACTTTACCAGGGAGGCTGAGAAGTGTGATACCCCTGTAATTGGCACACACCCTCTGGTCCCCCTTTTTAAAAAGGGGAACCACTACCCCGGTCTGCCATTCCTTAGGCACCGTCCCAGACTTCCACGCAATGTTGAAGAGGCGTATCAACCAAGACAACCCCTCCACACCCAGAGCTTTAAGCATTTCTGGACGGATCTCATCAATTCCTGGAGCTTTGCCACTGTGGAGTTGTTTAACTACCTCAGCAACCTCCACCAGGGAAATTGACGACAATCCCCCATCATCCTCCAGCTCTGCCTCTACCATAGAGGGCGTATTAGTCGGATTTAGGAGTTCCTCAAAGTGCTCCTTCCACCGCCCTATTACCTCCTCAGTTGAGGTCAACAGCGTCCCATCCTTACTGTACACAGCTTGGATGGTTCCCCGCGTCTCCCTCCTGAGGTGGCGAACGGTTTTCCAGAAGCACCTTGGTGCCGACCGAAAGTCCTTCTCCATGTCTTCTCCGAACTTCTCCCACACCCGCTGCTTTGCCTCTTTCACGGCAGAGGCTGCAGCCCTTCAGGCCCTTCGGTACCTTGCAACTGCCTCCGGAGTCCTCTGGGATAACATATCCCGGAAAGACTCCTTCTTCAGTCGGACGGCTTCCCTGATCACCGGTGTCCACCACGGTGTTCGTGGGTTAGCGCCCCTTGAGGCACCACAGCTCCTCACTGCAGCTTCATCAATTGAAACTGTGAACATTGTCCACTTGGGTTCAATGCCCCCAGCCTCCAAAGGGATGCACGAAAAGCTCCGCCGGAGGTGTGAGTTGAAAGTCTGTCGGACAGGGGCCTCCTCCAGACGTTCCCAATTTACCCGCACTACCCGTTTGGGCTTACCAGGTCTGTCCAGAGTCTTCCCCCAACCCCTGACCCAACTCACCACCAGATGGTGATCGGTTGACAGCTCCGCCCCTCTCTTCACCTGAGTGTCCAAAACATACGGCCTCAGATCAGATGAAACGATTATAAAATCGATCATTGACCTTTGGCCTAGGGTGCTCTGGTACCAAGTACACTTATGAGCAACCCTATGTTCGAACATGGTTATAGACAATCCATGACTAGCACAAAAGTCCAACAACAAACAACCACTCTGGTTTAGATCAGGGAGGCCGTTCCTCCCAATCATGCCTCTCCATGTGTCTCCATCATTGCCCATGTGCGCGTGCAGGACTCCACTCAAGGTCTCCAAGAAGGCCGAATACTCCGAACTCTTGTTTGGTGCATATGCACAAACAACAGTCAGAGTTTTCCCCCCCACAACCCGCAGGCGTAGGGAGGCGACCCTCTCGTCCACCGGGTTAAACTCCAACGTAGCGGCGCTCAGCCGGGGGCTTGTGAGTCCCCACACCCGCCCGGCGCCTCACACCCTGGGCAACTCTGGAGAAGAAAAGAGTCCAACCCCTATCCAGGAGTATGGTTCCAGAACCGAGACTGTGCGTAGAGGTAAGCCCCACCAGATCTAACCGGTAGCGCTCCACCTCCCGCACAAGTTCCGGCTCCTTCCCCCACAGAGAGGTGACATTCCACGTCCCCAGAGCCAGCGTCTGCTGCCCGGGTCTGGTCCGTCGAGGCCCCTGACCTTCACTGCCACCCGTGTAGCAGCGCACCCGACCCCAGCGGTTCCTCCCACAGGTGGTGGGCCCATGGGATGGAGAGATGTCTGCCACGTAGCTTTTTCGGGCTGTGCCCAGCCGGGCTCCGTGGCAAACCCGGCCACCAGACACTCGCTGACGAGCCCTCCATCTGGGCCTGGCTCCAGACGGGGGCCCCGGGCTTCCTCCGGGCAGGGTCACTTCATCTCTTCCTCGATTTCTCATAGGGTTTTTGAACCATTCTTTGTCTGGCCCCTCACCTGAGACCACTTTGCCTTGGGAGACCCTACCAGGAGCACAAAGCTCCAGAAAACACAGCCCTCAGGTTCATAGGGACACACAAACCTCTCCACCACGATAAGGTGATGGTTCCCGGAGAGCAGCAGCATAGCAGACAATATACATTAATATAGAAGCAATTATAAAAATGGTAAACAGAAATAAACTATAATCGGTGGAGCAGTGCTGAGGATAAACTAGAGTTTAAGAGTCTGATAGCTTGGGGGAAAAAGCTGCTCTGCAGTCTGGTGGTGCAGCAGCAGAAACTTCTATATCTCTTCCCAGAAGGCAGCAGGGTGAACAGGCTGTGGCTGGGTGGGTACTGTCCTTTAGTATCCTTTGGGCTCTGCGTAGGCACCTCACCTCACCGACATCACTGATGCTCGGGAGATGGGTACCAATGATCTTCTGAGCAGTTTTAATCTCCCTGGGGAGATACCTACTACAACAGCTAAATCCTGACTGGGTTTCCCCAGTGAATGCGGAATGTTGTTAAAACCCAACTTTTTTTCAATGTTTAACACCAACACTTAAAAAAAGAGAAAAACCCTAAAATGTAAGTGGCTTGGGTCTCTAAGGGAGAGTCTTGTCCTCTGTGGTGCAACCATCAGATATTTTGTCATGGTCTCCATTACTCTCGGGACCACCTCATTCGTGAGAAGTTGTGGGTCTCTCGCATCAGATATGGTGCTCTGTGTATGATGATAGTACCTGCAGAGCAGGAGTGCGAATATGGGGGGAAAATGGATGATGATGTGGAATTGAAAACAGGGGGAAAAATGTTGTCATATTTCAGACCTATGAATAAAATTCACAGCCCCCCTGCCACAAATCACCAATGCAGCAGCAAGGGCCAAACAGATCAGGGATGAACAATGTTGTTATTTCATGTCGGATACTGGTGCAGTGCCTTTTCAATGGGTCAAGATATAGGATAGATTGTCCGTGTGTAAAGGAGGATAACTTGTTGTGTTTCAATTGTGATTACTGAGAAGGATCAATAAAAATCATATCAATCATAATGGCCTCCTGTATCATTAGCACCACAAAGTCTACACACTAGCGTCATAGATGTTGGAAACATAATGCATAGTTTTTGGTCAGGGGATAATGGAATGTGCAAAGTTTAATTAGAATGTTCTCATAAATCAGGATCAGTGAATGGACCACTGACTGGCCTTCATTCAGATGCAATATGAGCAGTTCATGGCCTATTATTGAAGACAATAATAGTGTGAAGTACCTTGGCATAGCTGTATTCACATGTAGACTATGTTGAAATGGGGTGAAGGTGACTCACATTACATTGAGAGTAGCAAGACATTATTGCTGAATAAGTTGTTAATGTGGAAGGAGATCATGGAATGTGTTCACCAAGTTCCCCATAATGTAATGTTAATGTGGTTTCTGTATGAAAGGTTACATGTGAATGGAGGACCAGACGACCATGCCCAGACCATCAGTGTTCACTTCATGGAATGGAACGCTGTATTCACGTGTAGACTATGTTGAAACGGGGTGAAGGTGACTCACATTACATTGAGAGTAGCAAGACATTGTTGCTGAAAATTTGATGTTACAGTGGACTGTGTTTAAACCCACAAGTTCCACATCATTTGTATTAATATTATTATCATCATAAGGACTGTGGAAAAAAATACAGGGACATTCACTTTTCCAACGATAGGCTTTTATTATCAGAAGTAAAATGTATAAAAGTATAAAATGCATGAAATTTAAAAGGGAAAAGCACAAATACAAATAGTAAGAGTATTTCCAATATTCCTTATATAAATATTAAGAGTCCAGGTTGTGCTCCTCGAAAAAATTTAAAATTTTTCAAAAGGTTTTGAACTCTTTTCTCCAATCGAGGCAGGAGATGTGGTGGCCTGGTTGTTGTCATAGGCATCAACAGTGGCGCCTGAACTGGTGTCAGTAGGGGCCGGTGGTTCCTAAAAAAAATCACAAGAGTGGATTTAATATCATGGAATCAATGCATTCATAACAAAAGCAGCACATTTTTTGTTAGTTAGTGTTGAGTTAAATACAGTTTAAACAATACTGATTTTTAATAACCATGTATTTCTATGTTTTTATTTTATTAAATTGTAGGCTGCAGCCAGGTTAGGAAAATATGATTGAATCCAATGACTATCAAAAGTTTAAACTCCATCATGCTGTTGTAATTCTCACACCTTGTTTCTGTGAAGAATAGGTCAAGACAGCCTTTTGTCTCACACTCACTCTCACTCTTCACCTGTCTTTTCAAGAGAGTATTAAAACCCAACATGCAAAAAGAAACCGCCTCCTATACAGCAGGAAGAAACCTTCTGTCTCCAACCCCCTGGTGTCCTAGACTAAACTTGTAAAGATTTCACATCTGTATGCAAGAATCTGTTGATCTGTCCATTCGTCCAACATGTTACCATGTCAACGAAGAGCCAATAAGGATGGTTTTTACTCACGCCCCTGGGGCTAGAGGAATAAAGCCTGTAGTGAGACGGAGATCGGGGCAAATAGATGTGGAAACTTAAGGGTTAAACAACTATTTACAGGCCCGCTGCAGCGTAATTTATGTATTTTGATCCTAATCATTTTTATTAATTTTATAAATTTCATTGTTAAATCTTCATTTGGACCAAAGCCTCTTCTTCTTCAGAGATTCTGAAACACGTAAATTTCTTTACATTAGGCAAAACAAAACTGTGAAATTCTTGTATAAGAATATGTGTGAAGTCCATAGTGAACACTACTTGGACTTCATTCGGATGCAAAATGAGTAGGCTACTATTTAACAATGGGAGAGTGAAAGTTCATACCGTGTGAGTGAGGTTAGATACACTCTTTCCTTTTCGTATGTGGCTCCAGAAACTGTAACCTCTGCAATATCCGCTGCTGTCTGGGAGTCTTGTCTGTCCCATAACTCCCTGAAGGAGAGAGCTTGTGATAGCGGGTAAACTGGGACTGGGTCTCCCACTTCTTCGTCTCTTTCTCTGAAAAGTTTACAGAGTAGAGTTATATTTAGTGACAGCCTACCAACCTACACAATAACACAAACACCCAGGTAAGGCCCACATTTATCGAGATCACGTATAGGCCTACACAAAGTCTGCTGCTTATGGCCAAAAAGAAGTCTTTGTTACAAGGCAGGCTAATGTCCACACACATCACAGGCTATTTCGATTAATAAAAGAAAGGCAATGTTTCGACCCTGCGGTCTCTTTCATGTCTTACATGCATTCTGGCCTTTGTCCTACACATTGTACGAATGTGGGATGTACACACAATTAGATAGAAGAGAAAATATTACCTGATATATTTATTTTCTCTGTGATTGGATGCATAGGAACGCTCCTTGAGCCTGTCGCTGTGAGATCCATGACTTAACCCACTTGCGGTTTCTCCTTATTTTTCGCCTGCGACATCTTTCTTCTTCCACAAGAAGAGCTGTCAACGCCAGTATGTTCTTATTACTAGCCATCGTATTTTCTTCCGTTCAGCGAGTAATGACAACAACGATCCTTCTTGACTACTATCAGCACTCTCTGATGAAAACAATGACTGACCAGTGACCCCCCCCCTAAGGATTTTAAAAAAAAAACAATTAATAAACTATTCAGTTCTTTTATCTGGTCAAATAAGGCTCATAGATTGAGTAGAAAACTACTTCAGAATAAGAGAAAAGAAGGAGGACTAAACTTCCCAAATCTTGAGCTATACTATTATGCTGCTCAGTCTTTTTATATCAACAAAATCATTAATAGATCAGAGGGAGATATGTGGATAAATATAGAGGACCATCAGCTTGGGGGAAAAAAATGTTAGTTTTGTCACAAATAGCACATTAAGAATATAGGATAGATTAAAACATATTGTAGGGATAGATAAATGAATGTTCCAAAGAATACATGCTTGTGGAATAACCCATCCATCACCCTACAGAAGGAGGAGCTGAAGTGGAGATCATGGAATGACAAAGGAATAACAACTATTGGAGATATTATTTCTCATATCAATATAAAGCCATTTGAACAATTGGTTATAGAATTCAATTTAACTAATAAGGAATTGTTTAGATATCTTCAGTTAAAGAGCTGGATCACAGATAACTTTGATCTAAACTATAATAGGACTACAGAACCCTCAGTTACTCAGAGGTTATTTCTAAACTCAGGCGAAAACAAGAAATTAATAGGGAAAGTGTACAAACACCTTATAGAAGCACAGGCAGATAATTATTCTCTCCAAAAAATATATGAGGATTGGAACAAAGAACTTCAAATTGCATAGTACAGGAGAAGCTCGCAGGCAGTTTCGACTTACATTAGCTGTTTAAGTTTAATTACTAATGTTAACTAGCATTTTAGTTAGCAATAATTAACCTGTGCCTATGTTATCTCCTTACATATAGGCTACCTACGCTCTCCATCTCTGCAAGATTGGGCAGTGTTGGTCATCTTACTTTAAAAAAGTAATTAGTTACAGTTACAAATTACTTCCCCCAAAAAGTAATTGAGTTATTAACTCAGTTAGGCTACCACATTGTAAAAGTAATTAGTTACTCAGCAAAGTAACTGTGACGTTATTTTTTATGTTCTATAACACTTTTACGTCAAAGATGTTTATATTAACTGATTGAAGAATAAAAACACTATACAGTATTTTAGAACATTTGGTATTTATTTGAACTCAATAGATTGCAGCCTGCCATATGATATGCATAGAAATAAAAACATGTAAAAAATAAGCTCGGCCTTGGTCACCTGTTGCTGACCCGAAAAATCGAGCGTTACTTGTTTTAACAGAGTGGCTCCGTCGCTGGAGCTCACGCTAGCTGCATTTGGGCTGGGGTTGGGTTAGCAGCAGCAACAAGTGTCTTGTTAGCATGTGTTGATGTGAGGTGCTTCATAAGATTCGAGTTGCTTGAGACAGACGTGGAAAGACGTGGAAGACACCGGAAAAAGTGCTTCTAATATCCTTCACTGGTCTCCGTCCAGAGCAACGGGATCTGTTGGTCCATTTTATATACAGTTTATGGTAAGAGCTCGCTGGGTCGTCCCCTGCTCTCAGGTTTCCATCTGTCTGCATGGCGGGGATAATCCGATGTTTTGTAAAACCACGCTACGTTTTAAGCAGCTCTGCGCGGAGATGAGGCGAGGCTTTTACTATGACCTAAAAACTGAAGAAATGTTTGAGTTTCTCAGAGACACAGAGCTTTGCTACTTTTCATATTTCTTTCTGATAGCTTTCATGTGAGCTTGTTGTGTTTCTGTGAGTGAAGTAGGCTACATTTTCAGGCTCAGGAATGCAGAAATGACAGATATGTGACTTATTTAAAAACGCTCCCAGTGTTCAGCAGTGGTGGAATGTGACGAAGTATACAGAGGATACATAATGGTTCTATATAAGAGGATATGTAAAAATGTACTTGGCAAATAACGAATAGCCTATATTATTATTTTATAAGTAGCCTACATTTACTCAAATACGGTAAAATCTTGAGGTACTTCTACTTAGTATTTCCATACTTTTACACCACTTCATTTTGAAGGCAAATATTGTACTCGAATATATTTATTTGATAGCTTTAGTTCCTAGTTATTAACTGCATCTTTAGATTATTAATACAAAATATAACTCAACCAATAAATTATGATATAGTGTTGTAGGTTAAGCTACCCGACCATAAAGCAATTAAAATGAACGCCACATTTACCAGCTGCAACATTAAAGTCACTAATTATAATTGATATAAATATTATAAATATTTCTGATTTGATCTGTTTCTGACTTTTACTTAACAGGACTTTTTTAACACTGCAGTATTGCTACTTTAATGCTTGAATACTTCCACCACTGGGGTTAAATGTTCCCTTTGAGATATTAATTTCCTTTTAGTCATACATTTTGCTGGCATGTGATACTGAAGCTTTTCATCCGCAGACCAAAGCATCACATTCAGTGTTCTTTCCACATCCGATAATAGATTACTTTTTTTCACTGGAGGAAGACATTGATCATCAAGAAGCTAAATGATTAACTCTTCCCATTTAATCCACTCTCCATTTTGTTTCTGTCTTCCTTCTTGCTGCTCAAAGGTTATTTGCAGCTGACCATCGGTGGTTCCACTCTGTGAGAGGAAGAGTAGCAGCCAGCACACACTACAGTTCATCTTTTTCACACTCAGCTTCAGGTAGGTCTTGTCTTGTGAAATATGTGCTTCTCTTTCATATAAATTCACTGAATTAAACAACCTGCAAAGCTCACCACAACTTTTTATAACCGTGATGTAGGTTATAGGTTTACATATATCTCCAGACATAACGCTTATTTTAGTAAGTGTCATTCGGTTTTTGTCATGACAACTTAGGGTTAGGGTGTATCATGACTTTGTCATGACAGTGTCATGTGTTCATGACAGTGTCATGTCACTCTTATGTAGATACCTTCAAGTAAAGTGTTACATTTTGTTCTTATTGGACTAAAGTCTTTGCTCCTCAGGGTCCATGATGAGTAAGAAGCTGCTGGTGGATGTGGACTGTGGAGTAGACGATGCTCAGGCCATCATGTTAGCGCTGGCCGCCCCAAACGTGGAGCTCCTGGGCATCACGTGTGTGCATGGAAACATCACAGTGGAGAATGTGTGTAAGAACACACTTCGAGTTCTGCAAGCCTGCAATAAACTTGAGGTGAGTGCAGCACGGTTAGTTTTCTATAAAGTGTAGTTATTTTATGATCCGGACATGATTTACTGGTGAATCATGTATGTGTTTTCTCAAGAGTTTGGGAGGAATTTACTGGCGTCATGTTTGCTGTTTCTAAAACTGCCCAACAATGAGTTGTTGTTCCTTAAACCACGTGACATGAGGCGGGAACTGGAAAAAAAAACTACACAACCAGTATGAGCTCAATTAGCTTAAGTAGCAAAGTTGCACGAGTTCATATGAAGATTAGACTACTGCATTTTAATACCAAACGAAATAGGAAATGTTCTTTGGTTTTGGCTAGCCGCTCTGGAAAAGGAAATGAAACCAAACACTTGACATGATATTATTATATTACAACAAAAGCACTGCTTATAACATACAGTATTACACATAAAGCAGCCTGTCTCATTCAATGGAAACCTCTTTGAATTACATTTGCCAATTAATCAACAAGATGTACGTCAATCCCATCATACATACCAGTGCATACAAATTTAAGGCATTAAATGTCCCCAAAAAGTATTTTAGAAAAGCATAACATCATATAGTCCAAATTCACTGCATTTATGGAAACCAGCATAGTACACATATACTATACATTTTTAAGGAAAATAAGGTTTATTGACTGATTGAAAAGTAGTAATTTGCTTCAGACATTCTTCTTGTTATGTCAGCGTTTGTGTAACTGTAGCCAATAGAATTACCACATTACATCCTAAGTGTGTCCACATTTAATATTGTAGTGGGGGTGCGAAGGCTTCTAGCAAGGTATATATACAGGGCTGCGAGCAAAACCATACAAACATCATTTTCTTTATAGATCTGGGTACGAAAAGGATCAAATTCAGGTATCGTTTGACTACTCGGTACTGGGTTATTTTGGTCAATATCTTAAAGGTATTGAGTACTAATACCCAGCCCTAGGTATATGTATTTTTTTTAGATTATCATTGTCATATGTCAATATATATTGTGATACAGTTCATTTTCTGAGAATTCAATTTATTAACTGTTAGATCAAATAATCAATCAATCAAAATGTATTTATATAGCACTTTACAGCAACCAGCAGGTATCTAAAGTGCTTTACAACAGGAATCAAGTATAAAACAACATATCATACAATAAAAAGAATGAAACATAACACAGTAAAATCAGAAAAGGTTACAAAGAAACAGGAGAGTGAAATTGTCACACTACTACTACGTATTAAAAGCCATTCTAAACAAATAGGTTTTGAGTTTGGACCTAAAAAGAGCTACATCCGTAATAGTGCGAATATCAGGGGGTAACTTGTTCTGGAGTCTCAGGGCAGCAACTGCAAAAGCCTGATCACCCCACCGTTTATACCTTGACCATGGGACTTCTAAAACCAGCTAATTTGAAAACTGCAATGACGGGTTGTGCTTACACAAAGTAAAAATTCCGGACAAATACTCCGGGGCCAGGCCATTTAAGGCCTTGAAAACAAACAATAAGATCTTAAAATCTATTCTAAAACACACAGGGAGCCAATGTAGGGTGTAGAGAACAGAAGTGATGTGTGCACGTCTAGATGTATTTGTTAAAAAGCGAGCAGCAGCATTTTGAACAAGTTGAAGGTGTGAGATGGAGGTCTGATTCAGACCAACAAAAAGAGCATTACAGTAATCCAACCTTGAACTAATAAAGGCATTAATAGCCTTTTCTAGGTCGTGCCTGCTCAGGAAAGGCTTAACTTTAGCCAGGAGATGAAGCTGGAAAAAGCTCATTCTAACATTTCTGTTCTTCATTACTGATCTGCTTGTCAAATTTCATGCTGCAATCAAAAGTAACCCCCACATTTTTGACATTTTGCGTGCCTGAAGTACTGAAAATAATACACTCAGTTTTATCTTCGTTCAAATTAAGAAAGTTTTGTGAAAGCCACAACTTAATATCATTAATACAACTAAGCAGGGAGATAATATGCGACACTGTCATTTGCTTTCATAGGTAAACACATTTGCAAATAATCTGCATAACAATGAAATGACAGGTTGTGCTTGCCTATAATAGCCCCTAAAGGCAACATATACAAAGAAAAAAAAATGGGGCTAAGAATGGAACCCTGGGGTACCCCACAAAAGAGAGGAGCAGCTGACGAGGAGAGGTCACCAATCATGACAGAAAAGCTCCTATTTGCCAAATAGGAGCTAAACCATTTAAGTGCCGAGCCTCGGATGCCTACACAATGATCAAGGCGAGAGAGGACTGCATGGTCCACTGTGTCAAAAGCCGCTGTGAGGCCCAAGAGCACTAAAACAGTAGGATTCCCAGCATCTACAGACAAGGCAATATCGTTGTGTACTCTCAATAGTGCAGACTCAGTGCTGTGACGTGATCTAAAACCAGATTGAAATTTTTCAAACACAGAGTTCTGTTGTAAAAAGGCTTGTACCTGTATGAAAGCAACTTTTTCCAAAACCTTTGAAAGAAAAGGCAGATGAGAGACTGGTTTAAAATTGGACAACACTGTGGGGTCAACAACAGGCTTCTTAAGTAGGGGCCTGCCGCCTGACCACAGCATGTTTAAAGGCAGCTGGGACAGAACCTGAACTAAGACAAGAATTCAAAAAAAGTAAGTAAGTAAACTCGACCCAATGGTGCTATTAAAAACCTCCTTCACCATTCTGGCGGCACAATATCTAAGGGGCAGTTGGTAGGTTTCATGTGTTGCACTACCTCAGTAAGCAATGTCAGAGAAACTGGCTTAAATGCCTCAAACACAGCAGAGTGCACAGGAGCAGCAGGTACAAACACATTAAAATTAGCACTGGCGTTTTGCCTGACAGATGCTACTTTGTCGATAAAATTACAGAGAAACTTCTCACGTGTACTGATTGAAACATCTGTCGGAGGAGAGGTGCTAAATTCACGACAGAGTTAATAGTATTAAATAACACTCTTGGTTCATGGCAACTGCTAGCTATGACAGAAGAGAGATTGTGCATCTTCGCCACCTTCACAGCCTTCTGGTACAGCTAGACTGACCCTTAATGAACCCAGCGATACTTGTAAATTGTACTTCTTCCACCTTCGTTCAGCTTGTCTGCAGCGTTGCCTAAGGGCCCTTGTGGTGTCATTTAGCCAGGGGTCCTCCTTAGGTTTAATCCGATGAGGGGCAATAGAGTCTAGGATTTCCATGCTTGTGGAATGGAACACAGAGAGAATTTTATCTGGGGAAGAGGGAGAGACCAGACCATTCATGACATAGAACTGAGAGCCCATGAACGCAGAAGCAAACTCTCCAGCTGAAGAGGTGATGCAGCGGCGCCTAGAAGCTGAGGATACAGGCTTACTAGCAGGTGGAGGAACACTGATCTCAAACCTGATGGGGAAGTGATCTGAGATACCAGTTTCTGTTATTTCACTGAGTGAAACTGAAAGCCCATAGGAGATGATGAGATCTAATAACATAATGCAAAGATGTTGGGCTAATTCAGTCAAGGTAAAGTAACATCACATTGAGTTAACAATGTGGTAAATTCAGTGTTAAGTAAAATAAAATAGTCCAGCTGTATAATTTGCAATATTAGCTACATTGTTATAAATGTTGTCTCATTATGTTTCAAACTACAAGATATGTTGCATATATGGACAGAAATCAGTTTGGAAGCTGTGTAACAATAACACCGGTATAAATGTTTCCTTGTGGTACGTGTTTTTCATTTGGTGCCAGATTCCAGTGTTTAAAGGTGCAGCTAAGCCGATCCTTGGGAACAGCCTCAGTATGGGACAGTTCCACGGGCAGGACGGGTTGGGAGACGCTCCTGACCCCAACGCACCTGGTCTGGACCTGGTTCAGAAGGAGGGTGCTGTGTCAGCCATGATCAGGATTGTCAATGAGAATCCAGGAGAGGTGAGAGGTGTGAGACAGCTGTCTGTGTGTGTGCGTTCGCGTATGTGTGCTTTTTCAGGTCTTTAAGGTTTGGGTTTATTCCCCAGGTGTCTCTGGTTGCCACGGCACCCCTCACCAACCTGGCTCTGGCTGTAAGAATGGATCCATCTCTACCGAGCAAACTCCGAGGGCTCTACATCATGGGAGGCAACACTGAATGTCAGTAAAATCATAAACTAGTTTTTTCATATTGGATTTAAGCAAAAGGTGGTGAAGGTGACACAGTGTTAATGGGCTAGACAAAGTAATGTACTCTGACAAAAAGGACTTATTTGAATAATTTCTTTCGCCATTAATCTCTAATTGGCACAGAAATGACTCTGTTGTTGTCTCTTATCTCATATGTGTTGTTTTGAAAACTGAGCGCCAGACATCTTTTACAGCCTAACAGATGCCACTGCCACTCAACCTACTGTGACAAGAGCTGAAAAAAAATGTGTCTGTAACTATTCTGATAATTGATTATTCATTTAAGCCAATTCTCCAGCAAAACTGCCAAACTGGTTGCAACTTCCCCAATGTGAGGATTTTTGGCTTTTCCTTGATCATCATTGGGTTTTGGACTGTTGGTTGGACAAAAGAAGCCGGGTCAAATATGCCAATATGACATATTTCTTTAATTACTAGTATTATTCAGACAACAACATGAATCAATCAATCAAGACAAGAATAATCTAAAAGGAAAATAATTGTTAGCTGCAGCCCTAACCTTGACCCCGTGTTAATTGTAATTCAAATCCTTGTCTCAAGTGTTCTCATTATTCTGAGATTATTTTTTGGGGCTTTTCCGCCTTTAATTGACAGGACAGCAAGGTGAGAAAGGGGAGAGAGAGGGGGAAGACATGCAGGAAATCGTCACAGGTCGGAATCGAACCCTGGACCTCTGCGTCGAGGCATAAATCTCGAGGCATAAACCTCTAAGTATATGTACCCTACCCACCTCTACCCACTGAGCCAACCCGGCCACACACTGTCTACATCCTTTAATGGTGGAGTTTTCTGTGGTTTGCTCCTTCAGCTCGAGGAAACACTACAGTGTGTGGCGAGTTCAATTTTGCTGCTGATCCAGAGGCTGCGTACATCGTACTGAACGACTACCAGTGTCCCACCTACTTGGCCTGCTGGGAGTTTACCTGCTACAGCAAGCTGTCCTGGGTAAGGCTCCTTTTCACACATTGTAACGTATATATTCCTCAGACTATTTACAGCACACAGCCTTTCCAATAAGTTTATGCATCGGGGAATTCATCAGAGAACAATTGCTGATCTGTGTTTACATCTCTAATGGTATTGACAGGAGTTTTGTGACACCTGGTTGGCGCAGGACACAGAAAAAGCTCGCTTCATGGCACAGATCTTCCAACACAGCATCGAGGTGTCACACAGCAAACACTTCCAGAAAGAGTTTGCCGGCGGCACGGGTTTTATTTCCTGTGACTCGTATGCCATGGCAGCCGCCGTAGACGATTCATTCATCACAGAAAGCGACCATTATCCAGTTAGCGTAGAGCTGACGGGCACGCACACCAGAGGCATGATGATAGTAGATACTGTGGGCTTTCTGAAAAACGCTCGAAAGGCTTTTATTATGAAGAAGGTGGATATGGAGAAGTTCAAGCAGATGATGATGGCTGCTTTGAAATAACAGCTCTGAACACACTAAGCATGTCACGGTTTCCATCCACAAATTTTGGCCCAGTTTTCTGTTGAGTTGTAGAAGCAGCTTTGGTCTTACTACTCACAATGAGCAATTTCTCCATTTGTGTTTTTAGTAATAAGCCAACATACTGTATATAAAACTGTGCAACTGACTGCAAACTGTAACTTTGCACTGTGTCTATAGCAGGAAAGACCAAGACGAACTCTGTATGATGTAATATGAATGCTAACGGAAGACTTACACTGTATGTGTATACCTCAATTGTCATTTATGATGACCCCATCATGAAAACTGATTTTAAATGTTTACTTGAAATCGTATGTTTCAGTCAGACGTGTTTTTGATGACAGCACCTCATTAAAATGTTAATAGAACCTCTTTCTTTACATTGCATTCATTATTTATTTCATCACATCAAGTTTCTCACAGCACAACACACACATTCATCCAGAAAAATCTCCAGCCAGTGACAGCTCCAGTGTTTTTCAGCACTAGATTTTGTCCTTCAGTTTGCATTGTTCTTTAATATCTGGTAGTCCTTTCTTGACACGTTTAGTTTAAATCATTGTAAGTATTTACAGTTGCTCCAGGATTCACTCGACCACTCGTTCCTCAATATCCTTTCCTTCCTCTGAATCTCGACCTTGTGTCCAGCTGTAAGACAGGACAGACATTTGTTAGTGTGCAGCACACACTCACGCTGAAGGCATGAGTCAATTGTACAAGACAGAATTTAAATTAAACATTATCAGCCATTTGTTTTCAATATTCCCTATGCTTCTGGTCACTTTGGGAAAACATCTTACAGACACACCGAGAAAGAGGAAGATAAAACATTCCCTGCTCTCTTTACTCTTCCACTTCCCACCAGTTCCTACTGTAGGTGCACAAATGCTTTCAACATTACAATGTAATACTGCTGACTTACCATTGACCTCTTGCACTCAAAGAAGGATGTCTGCAGGGCTTTGCAGTGGCCCTCCTTCAAACACTCACTGGGCATCTTCCCCTCCTCACAAATTAAGAAACCAGTTAGAAAACACTGGGCACTTCCCATGAGCTAAATGTTCATTTCCTCGCACAAATGCAATGTTTGAACCTGATCTCAAAATCAAATTGAGTTTAATGAACACTCCAACAACATTTAATTCAAAGGTTGTAGTGTATCAGATGCTTTCTAATGCAGTATTTTTTATTTTTACATAAATAATGTTTATGGCCACTTAATATACAGATATTCAGTTATGAATTAGGATCAGTTGATCAAGTTTAGCCCAGTGATCTAGGATCTAACGTTACCGCAAATGTTGCATACATCATCTGATCCACCACGAAGGAGTACAGCAGTTTGACATTTTTAACGTTAACATGTTAGGCTAACAAACACCAACCTCAATATTGTATTTTTGGTGCAGTAACTTAGCTAGCGTTAACTGCATAGACTGTATAAAACTAGCTGTTAGCTACTTAACTAGCTAAAGTTGTTACGTTAACGAATGTGACATTCGGTAGTTAACGTTAACTGTAACGTAAGAAATACTACTGACACCGAATTCAACAAACAGCGTGTCACATCGATTAGGTTAGGATTAAATCCATGGATTTATTAAGAGGGTTAAATCGAGGCTTTGGCAGGTAATATCAGCGATAATCGACGAATGTTAAACATTAAACTATAACTTCACCTCGGTGATTTCATTATCATATTTATGACTTGATTAAATGGTCAGCTTTTACAATGGGGTTTGTCGTGACGTAGAATGAAAGACGTTATTGGTGACTGGTTGGGGAAACATATTATCCACGTAACATTACGGTTCTTACTCCAGAGCACTGCTAGGTCTGGCAATGGGAAACTACGACTTAGGTACTAATAGGTCACGTTAAAGTTAACTTAACTCCAAGCGTTTGTAGACTAATTATCCAACTATGGAACCGCAGCGCCTTGTTTCACACCTGTAGTTACTTCAGATGTTATGACTATGAACAGAGAACCTTTACTTACCTTGACCACGCAGTCGTGCTGAAGGAGACAAGCCTTGAAGTCCTCTCTGACACCGGCGCAGGCTCGGGTATCCTCCTCTTTATCCTCGTAATATTTCGGCATTGTGCAGAATCCACTTTAACACCAATATTCCCTTATTCATACATTCACAGGTGCAAAACTGGGCTAGATAACAGAAGTGACATCAGACCTCAATGTTAAGAAAGCTTTCAGCCACCATGTTTCTGAAACTGCATGATGGGAAAACGGAAGTACTTTGGCGCAAAGAAGTGAACGCTGGGAAGGTTTGTAGTTTTTCTATGTCGATTTTGTTTAAAAGTTTGAAAGTAGCATGTAGACAGGTCATCCATTTGCGCAAAGTTAAAATACTATGTCAAATGAATTTTCTGATCATGTTAGCAATAGATTTGCTATGCTTTTACCTTGTTACTTTACAGCTGTTCTGAAATCAAACCTGGTGATGCAGATGGCATGAGTAATGCAAGTAGAACAAAATCACAACACAGAAAAATGGCCATGAGTTCTAACAACTTTTATCATTTATTTCAAAGATGTCCATGAAAAATGATGTCAAAAACATCAGAGGCAGGCATACACATGTACATGATGAAGGCACATGAACTGATGAGTGTATGGAGTTGTCGATCAAGGGAAGAGTTCCTTTTCTTTTTTTGTCTCCAGTCCAACAATACAGTAGGGGAATCAGGAGATTCATGACCGTTCATGCTGTTTTCATGCATTCAGTTTTGGTTTGTATGGGGATCCAGGAAAAGAGGGCAAAGCAAATCCTGTTACTAGTACTGAATCTCATTCCCCTTTCAAAACATGTGCCACCATTTAAGCGACTTGCTCTCATCTTCTCCCAATTAAGAATCTGATGAAGAGGCGGCGATCAAGCTTTCTTGAGTACAGCTCTAGCATGGATGGTTTGATCAGGGGGTGGAGGAGCCTGCTCTGACCAAAAATGCATTGTTTATAAACTACAAATAATAATCATGCACGTGAACAACATAAGCAAAGATTGACCCATATCAATTTCACCAAAAGGCACTTCACTACCTCCTTGAATAAACCACAAAAATGTAAAATGAGTGAAGTTTCACAAATTTCTTCAACTCAAAACATTGGCCACACACAAAAACACATGTCAAGTGGATTTCAATAAACTATTAAAAAGGCGAGAGAGAGAGAGAGAGAGAGAGAGAGAAAAGCGTTGCTTTTTTTTTTTTATATATATATATATATTTACAATCAGTGAAAGTACTACACAACCTCAGCCAAATCATACAAGAAAATGTGCACATAATCAGTAGTCATATTCTGTCCAATCGAATAACAGATACGTGATTGGGCAAATAGATGTTTACATAGATTTGGAGGAGTCAGTGAAATAAGCATCTACTATGGGAATTTAAGTACAATGGTGAAGGGTGTGATGGTAACAAAAATTGTGAAAAAGCAGTGCAAATTACACCGTTTCAGATGGTAATCTGGTATAAACCCCCCCCTATCTTTTTTACCACTGTCTCTTAGCATAACACAGAGATATTGTTCTTTACATCCAATCACTAATTGGATTTTGTGTTATTTTAAAAAATATTAGTATTTCCAGCAATCAAAGTGTAGGCAAGAGTGACAGATTGGAATAATGTTGCTGAGACAATTTCAAGGGACCTGGATATAAGGCACAATTTTTTTCAATTTTGAACCACAACTTCTTAAACAGAATCTATTCACAACTCTCCAGCCATTCAGACTTTAAGAAATGAAAATGAACTGTTTTAAATGTAACGTTTCGCTTCAAGTGAAAAGAAACGGTAAC
Organism: Sander vitreus; assembly: GCF_031162955.1. Classification (NCBI taxonomy): domain Eukaryota; kingdom Metazoa; phylum Chordata; class Actinopteri; order Perciformes; family Percidae; genus Sander; species Sander vitreus. The sequence continues at coordinate 19,779,732 of NC_135865.1, forward strand.
CAACTGAACCAAGCTACTTGCAACAGCAGACAAAAGCAACTTCGCAAGTAGCTGTAATAATGAAAAGAAAATGTACACAGCAATTTAGACAACAAAAAAACAGTACAGAAATAAAACATCCTCTGAATTACCATACACGTCTCTTAATAGAATAAAAATATATCTTACCTCTTGTACAAATTAAAGATTTATTTCAAATAAATTAAGTCACCTTCATAGATCGTCATAGCTGTAATAATATATCAATATAACAATATATTCCTTCGGGAAAATGACACCAAGGCAATGTCTGATTGGTTTACTATTAATGGACACTGAGGTCATACACGGCCTGTCAGACAGGAGGTGAGATAGATATGGTATCATGGAACTTATTTTCTTGATGAATTGGGATAGTTACCACGGAATCTGGCCTACAGTATGGTCAAAGTTGTTACTGACTGGCTACAGGCAGGATTTTGGAACAGTAAGCTCATCCTGAGTTTGTGTTTCAGGACAAGTGGAGTATTTGAGTATGGCTGACAGTACTCTGGGTGTGAGGGAAACATTGTTGTTTGGGCTGGTGTTGATCTAGAGCTCCGTTATCTCTGTCGAGAACAGAGAGCAACTGGCCATTAGTGATGACAACATTCTTGATCATCATGGGCTTTTGCTGAGGCGCTAGTGGACAGTGCAATGCCCCAGCTTGCCCAAAGGTGGCAGGATTGAGAAACAGAGGAGGATTTGGCAGCATCTACACCAGTGGCCAGGTGACTGGTTCTCCCCAGACATGATAATTTGTCCTTATTCGTCCAAGCATTTTCTGATTGTGTTCAAAGCTGCTGAACAACAGTCACTTTGAGAGCCAGAGCTGGGAACAGATGTCTTCCACACACTCCGCTGTTGTTCTTTAGGACAGTAGTATTCACATTCTCACAAATGAATTAAGAACACAAGAGTGGAGGAGAGATGCAGAAAGAAATGGAGAAATCGATCGATGAGAAGCAAAACAAGGTACATTAGGAAGAGCGAGGATAGAGAGGTGGCGTTCTCAGACAAGCAACTCTAGTGGGCTCTAATGACTTCACTGTTGGTTGCCAGGTGCCAGAAGCCCTGCGTAAGCAATCTAGGAGATTTTGGTCCCCCAGGGGCCATGATTCATGTGCCTGCTCCAGAACAGTCAGCCAGCTATCCTCTTTATATGTATCTGCAGGAGGAGAGCAGAGCATCACATGTGTTATTGGATAAAACAATGAGTCAGTATGCATCTGGAGAGAGTGATATTTATAATTTAATTGGACAGAAGATGAACAGGTGTAGTATGCGATTGGCTTACTTCACTGAGAATGGCCCACACAGCTGAGTCTTTGACAACTGAAAGCCGAAGTGCTATGATGGGATTGAAAGAAGGATCTACAAATCCCTCTGCCACACCCTTTTCAAACTGACCTGTAGGTTTACACACACACACACACACACACACAACTCTAAATCATATTTTCAGGGAGAGTGCACTGCCAGTAATTAAGCAGTCATCTATGTGCTCAACAGTGAGAAAACAAACAAATGTGAAACAAAACATGGCAGCTTAGAGAATAGGAACTTTATTCAACCATCACATTTCATAAAAAGCTAAGAAATAAAAAGCTATTTTATAAGCTTTATGCATTATAAAAAAATGTCAGCAAAGGAATTAAGAGGAGAAAATGGCTGCAGGAAGAGCAGAAAACTTCCGATGAAAATCAGAAGGCATAAAAAGAGAAAAGGGCTGTGACTGAGAACATTTCACACACTTTTTGTCTGTATCACTGTAGGCAGTGATACAATGTGAGTGTGTAATCTGACCACGATGTTTCTGTAATCTGACCACGATGTTTCAGTGTGTTTGTATGCACTCACACACATATGGCACTAGGAGACTGTCAAATCCACTTACCAATCCTGTAAAAGCGGTCTTCAGTTCGCTTGAACTTCTCTTTGGTCTTCAGTTCAGGTTCCTAACATTTGAACACATTGAAAGATGGACAGTAGAGTAAAAGAAAAGACACAAATGAAAATGTTATATTAATTATTTCTCTTTCGAGTAGCCCCTTAAACAGACATCTGTGCCTACACTGGGAGTGTGAATCACAATGTAAAAATGTATTGCCTTTGGCGGAGCAAACGATTCTGTCACGCGCACATTCCTGTCAATAATCAATATGCTACATACAAGAGCAACCGTTCTGTGTGTTTGTGTTCGTACCGAAACAGGCAGTATTTCCACTGTGGTGTTCTCAATTTTGTCCCCTGGGTGCTCTTGGTTTCCACTGCGAAACAGGAATCTGCCAATCAAATCAAATATGCATTTATTCATTTTAATATTTACATTCATGGATAAGCATTCTTGCACTTTTCCCCTCATGGTAGCTGCCACACAGGTATGCCATTAAATCACTCATGGACAGTAGGTTCATTATGCAAGTTATGTCTATTAAATGAAAAATGTAGTATGCAAAAGCATGTATATACTAGGGCCATCAGGATTAACGCGTTAATCGTGATGCGATTAAGGGCCGAGCATAACGCGTTCATTTTTTTTTTATTGCATTAATCGCATGCCGCCATTTATTAATTTATTTTACACTTCACTCTGCTTTGCGTCGTTCCTAACAGGCTACTATTTTGACCCTTTGCCGCACCTTTACTTATCATCAAGCTGCCAAACTTCCTTGTAACACATCACTGCTGCAAGCATGATGGAGAAAGACAGCAGCAACACAATTCTCCGGACGGCTCAGTAGACAAGCCATATGCACATTGTGTAAAGCCAAATTAAAATATCACCGAAGCACGTCAAGCTTCAGCTACCACCTACGAGCTGAGCATAGTACAGTTAATGTGACTCAGGTTGATGCTAGTGGGCTCAGGCAAAGCACCACCCTGTGGATGAAACCAAATCCCCCAAAAAATTCTGACCCGTCTTATACATTGCCGTCGAGGGGGACAGCAGCCCCACGCACACACAGCCTGTACGACACGGCGAAAGCAGCCCAACTGGAACTGCTGCAAAGTGCAAACGATGTCTCATTAACCGGTGATCACTGAACGTCAGTGAGTAATCAAAATTATTTAGGAGTTACTGCACACTATATTGACTCTAGATTCACACATTTTTCTTTTGTTAACAGTAAATAAATAATAAACAAATACAAATCAGTAAGTCGAGTTCATTTCTTTCTTTGCATTCATTTGATTCCCAATCAAGATACACTGGTAAGAATTGCTTTCCATTGTTAATATGTACTTAAAAACAGTTCTGAAATGCAAAATAATAGAATTTTAATCATGTGATAAAACATGAACAACTGAATTTCTATAGTTAAAAAATGAATAGTTTATCAGCCCTAGTATATACATATAATAAATGTATCTTTAAGTCAGGGTATCTTTCCAAGCGACATGAAAAGGGCTAGGGTAGTCCCCCTTTTTAAGAAAATAGATCAGATGTTGGTAATTATAGGCCTGTATCAATTCTGACAGCCATATCGAAGGTGTTTGAGCATCTTGTGTATGAGCAGGTGGAAGAGTACCTGGTTAGACAAAATCTACTGTATGAACTTCAGTCTGGATTTAGAGCAGCATATTCTACTGAAACCTGTCTTATTAATTTATTTGATTATATTCGACAGAACTTTGATGAAGGAAAGTATGTGGGCATGAATCTTCTTGATTTGCAAAAAGCCTTTGATACTGTAAACCATGCAATACTACTATCAAAGCTAAAAAGTATAGGCTTCAGAAATACTGCTGTGAAATGGTTCACCTCTTACCTCACTGGAAGAACTCAAGTTTGTGATGTTGAGGGGACCATATCAGAGCCTCAGGATATTACTTGTGGGGTGCCCCAAGGTTCAATCCTTGGCCCCCTTTTATTCGTTTATATCAATGACATGCCAGCTGCGGTGAAATGTAAGCTGCTGGAAGTTGTCTAGAACAAATGCACTTAAGGTCACATGTAATGGCACTGAAATAGTGTCTCAGAAAAGTGTCACATACCTGGGCTTAACATTAGAGCAGTCATTAACCTGTAAATCTATTGCTGACAAAATATTATCCAAGTGTGCTGGTAAACTGAAATTCCTGTATCGCAGGACAAGGCATCTAGATTTTTCTATCAAAAAATTACTGGTTGTATCACTGATTCAAAGTCATTTTTATTATGCATGTTCTGCTTGGTACTGTGGATTATCAGTTATCAGTAAACTTAAAAACAGACAGCACATTAGATAGAAGTGCTTTTTTCTATACAGGTATAACATTGTGGAATAATCTTCCGCTTTCCCTCAAAATTGTAAATACCAGAGGGGCTTTTAGACATCAGGTTAAGGCATTTTTATGGAATAGAGTAACTGATCTTTTTCATTAAAGTAGACTGATTATTTCTGATTTTTGAATGCTCTTGAACCTTGGATGATTTGTGTTAAATGTTATTGTCTTTGTACTGCAATATGTCTTTGTCATGTGTTCCAATCAGGTGCATTTCAGTGGCCAAAGCAATGTATCGTTTATCTGGGTATCTTATACCCTCCTGTAAAAAAAAAAAACCTAGTTCAAGTTAATTTGGATCCATTATTGAATAAAATCTCTTGTGATTTTAACAAATGGTTGACTCTCAAGCTCTCATCAGCAGGGAAGGCCAATGTTGTAAAATTAGTTTGTGTTCCCAAGCTGAACTACCTTACCCAATCTCTTCCTCTGGAGGTTCCCCTGTCATATTTTAAATGGTTTGACAGGATAACAAAGACATTTATTTGGAATGGTAAAAACCCCCAGCTACATTATAATAAATTACAAAGACCGATTGATAGAGGAGGTTTGGCTCTACCAAAGATGCTGTATTATTATTATTATGCTTTTAACTTAAGGCATCTAGCCAACTGGTCTCTTCCTCCTGAGAGAGCCCCACCCTGGTATTGTATTGAGCAATCTGTTCTTGCCCCATTATCGCCCTTACAAAGCCTGTCTGTTAAACTGTATGGTGAGGAGAAAACGCAGCCGATAATCTATCACTAAATGTTGTTTGGACCAAAGTGGCCTGGCTGTTTGAACTGTTTCCATGTCTAACTACTTCATCAAGTGTTAGATGAAATCCAAAGTTCTGTATGGGTAGATCTCTCCTTTTTTGGAGGGATTGGTTGGAAAAGGGTATTGTCACACTGGGGGATCTGTATCTCGGTGGATCCAGTTATTCAGCCCCGAGGGCACCAGAATGTTTAGATACAGTGTTGTTGAAATATGGAAAAGGTCATGAGGCTTTGGGTATTATTCTATGCTTATGCAGAACCCGGGGGATGGAGCCTGGACAGCCCTCAAAAAGACATGGGAAAGGGATCTGAGTATTACACTGGATGATGAGGAGTGGGACGGAATCTGTAGGAATGTTAAAACTATGTCACGCGATGTGAGGGTGCACCTCATTCAGCTCAAGATTATGCATCGCTTCTATTGGACTCCCTCCAGATTATTTAGAATTGGTCTGAAAGACACACCGAATTGTTGGAAATGTAAGACAGTGGACGGCCAATTACTTTATGTCCTATGGTCCTGTGATAAGGTCCAGGAGATTTGGACCGGTATACATGATAACCTATGTCAGATAGCAGGGAACTAGGTTCCATTCCAACCAAGATTATTTGATCTTGGAGATGGGTCAATCCTAAACGGGATGGATAAGCACATAAGAATCTGGGTCCAGACTAGTTTGATAATAGCCAGACAGATTCTTTTAAGAGGATGGAAGAATGAAGGGGTGCCGTCAATCCAGGAGTGGGCTTGTGCAATGGCTAGGGTGGCGGTGTTTTTACTTAAAGTTTGCAGTTGCACCGTACTTACTTGTATTACATGTTTAACAGACAGAGAGTAGGAGACAGAGGAAACATGTCAGACAGACCAACTGCTGATGAGATGTTATCTAAAAGAGTCTGAGCCAGTGTCATTCAAAAGCAGACAAAGCACTCCAGAGTCAGACAGTGAAACACAAGATGGCCCTTTTCCCACTCACTGCCACTTACTTGCTGAGTGACAGTGACAGTCTCACACACTTGTCTTGTTGTCCTAACATTATCTTTACAAAAGCAATGGATACATTCATCGCTATAAAATGAATTTCCTCATGACCAAATATTAACATTCCTTTCAGGTCTGCTCTGATCCAAGCTGTCAGCTTTGCTATCAGCTCTCTTTATATTCACTGTCTTGCTCCCTCTCTACCTCCGGATCCACAGAGAGTAGGAGGCTGGCCCGAGAATGCTTATTTTAGAGCACTCTCATTAGCTCGGCCTGATCCCTGAAGAGACACACAGCGCATGCACACACACACGCACACACAAGCTAAACCTGCATCACTGAAGGGCAGCAGGCAGAAATAAGTGAAAAGACAGATTTCTGCATGTGCCTGTATGTGGAAATGTTATGGTCATGATAATGATATATATGCATGCTTACCATATTATTTGAACGCAATCAAAGCTGTGCACACAAACCTATCACAATTAGATAAAGCCCTTTATACGTACCGCTCTATGCTAACAGGTCGGTCAAATTTGAAGAGGATGTAGTCTCCTGCAGTAGGAGTGATGGCCCAGAAGAAGTCCTCTCCTAGGTACGTCTTCTCTAATGTGTGACCCTGATACACCTGTGTGACACAATACACGTTTTGTTCCACACTGATCACTGATTTTGAAGTTGGTGTATATTGCATTAAAGAAATTTTTCTTTGATAGTTATTTTTATGACTAGATAAGTGCAAAGTAAAGATCAAGAGATAATAGTTTATGGGAACACTGCCATGATACCTTCACTGAAGTGGAAACCTCAGCTGGGGGGTTGACATGCATCTTGTGAAGCAGTGGCTTCAAGAAGTCCTTGTCCTACAGACACAGAGAGGAAACCAACCTTTCAACACAGGAACTAGCCTCAACTATTGTTGGAAATAAATGGCGGTGAGGGTGTGAGACTCACTGTGAGTTTTTGGATCTTTCCAGCAAGAGAAGAATGGAGTCCCACGTGTTGAAACAGGGAGGGTCTGAACCGCACACGTAGGCTGGACTTCTGCCGCTCGCAGTGTTTCTTTGAAAAAGGACAAGGGAGAAATGATGAGACCCATTCCTCTTACAATGACACTCATATCTATACAGTAACCACAGTGCATACCGCATCTTTCTCAGGATTGCAGACTTTGACCCAGAGAATATGGTCCAGCAGCCAGTCGATGGGCTTTTCCTTGTAGAACATGAAGATGAACTCGACAATGAGGTTCAGGTCTGGAGCCTGGAACATTTTTCCTGGAGGAAAGAGAGAATAAGGGAGGTGTATAGACATTTGTTGATCCTGAACGGAAGCATTCAGCATCATTAACAATGAGCAGATTAAAGCATTAATCTGAATAAAAACAAAACAAGAAGAAATGATTGCAACAGTTTCACTTGGACTAAAATATACCCGTTTCTCATTTACATATTGTAGTGATGTGCTTAATTTGGATTTGCTTTTCCCTGCCAAATCAAAGTACTTTACAATGACCCAATTTCTACGCCGATCAATATAATTTCAATCTTTTCTTAACTGGCTGCTGCAGATCCATCCACGGTGCATTTGACTGTTTATCATAAAATCCGACAAGTCTTACAGCATGTGAATGCTTTGCCAAGTTAAGAGAATGAGATAATAATCACTTTTGAGAGACCATTTAGCCAGGAATGCCATTGTTTGGCATTGCAGATCTTGCTTCATTTGACAGACCCTTGGTGGATGCCGAGTATTGATCATGTGCTTAACGGATCGTACCAATGAAGCCCAGCTGAGAGAACTCCAGGATCATCCAGTCCTCTGACGAGAGCTGCAGGGCAAAGTTCTTCATAGTGGCAAAGTAGTTAGGCTTCGCCACAATGTCATCCTCCAGCTGAAGGAACACAGACACAGAAAGAACAAAAATTTAAGAGTTGGGGTTTAATGTTGATGGAGAGGGTGAGAGACACGAAGGAGACTACTCCACTGGCGTTTTTCCATTACATGGTACCTGCTCGACTCTACTCGGCTCAACCGCGGTGCCCCGTCCTCCATTTTCTATTGCAGATTTAGAACCGCCTCATGCCTGAGAAGAGCGTAGCTGGTCGTCATAGCGACGCCGGAGGAAACTGCCGTGACCTAACGCGACACACACACACAGAACGTCGGAGGTGTGTTGTTTTTGACTCTCGGCATGTGGCTGTTGCAGCCAGAAGACAAATGTTTCAAAAGAAGCTGGAGGCAGCAAAAAAACCACCGCTGGCTAAACTATTTAAAAATGACCTGTTAGCAGGTACCAGGGACTTTTTTTCGTAATGGAAAACCAAAAAAGGCGAGTAGAGTCGAGGCTAGTCGAGCAGGTGCCATGTAATGGAAAAATACATCCATACATCCACTCAAGGACAACACTCTAAACTGAGCTAAGAAACACTCGCTACACCAAACTAGAGTAGCAGTAGATATCAGACAGGCAATACCTCTTCCCTTCAGGTGAGAGCATAGAATGGAAATGACATACCCCACAGAAAGATGGATGATTAACAACACAGTGAAACTAAACCGTCAATGGCTAACGTTAGCGTTAACATTCATACAAACGCTCCCAAATTGGATGCCTAGTTTAGCCAAGAGGACAGATAAGAGCTTTAGAAGTCTAAGAGGATTAGGCTAAGAATAAGTGAAACTGGCTCAGGTCTGATGAAAACAACACTGGCTCTGATGAATGACTGCAACAACATGCATTTGCTTCAGTACTTACCATGTTTTAAATTTGGTATGACATGCTCCAACCAAAAAGCAAACAAGTGTTTGCCTAATAACAGGCTTTCACGCTGACACATTATATGTAACTGTCTACAGAGCCCTTCTTAAAATGCACTCCAACAAGTTGCTATGGGAAAATGTATTGTATTTGTGTATACCTGGACATAATAAACTCCTTTGCTCACAGCATACATCATGAGGAAGGAATAGTCCAGATTTTGCTTGGTTCGCCATCTAAACAAAGAAGAAATCATCAGCACATAATAAACCGTACACAATAATACACACATGAAAAGCAAAATCATCTTACTGTATTTTAAGTTACCCTCTGGGATAGACACACTGCTTCACATGCAAAAAGATCAATTGTGAAAATCAGGTATTCCCAGGTACACTGTGAACAACAGACTACTGAAAAATGTATAAACCAGTGCTGTCCCACTAATTGTTTGATCTGACTGATCTGCCATTATTGCAGTCTGACTTGTGGCTGTTTACCACAGGCTGCAGATGTTTGTGATGCTTCCAGAGGGGCAGGTGTGGAAGGTGGCGCGCGCACACAATTCGGGTAATCAGACACCATAAATATGAGGGCATGGATGCACGTGCACTTAAACTCAGCCAAGTAGTTGAGTGTTTCTGCTGCTTCAGCGGTGAGGGAATGTAATAAGCCTTTTTCTATCCCATTCACTTAGTTACACACACACACACAACAGTTTTATACCCTGGTCCATGTAGAACAAGACGCTAACTGTTCAGATTTAGCTCACAAACACCCACAACATAACACATACTCGGGCCTGAAGGCTATGATCAGAGTACAAACTGTAAGTAGTTGGCAAAAACTGCATCATTAACACATTTCTAATGTTAGCCAACTATAAAGAGAAGATAAGTACAGAGGATAATAAGAGGGAGCACTACAGAGAAAAAGAGATAGAGGGTGCTGCTGCTGATGACCTTGATCAGACTTTGAGAAATGCCTGTGGAATACTAAGTACCTCAGCAGCCGACCTAAAAGCTCTTGCTTGCTCCCTGCCTACCACTTTCCCCCTGACTCATCCTTTACTTTTTCTGCAATCCTCATCACAGCTCTCCTGCATTTCATTTCTCTCAGGGCTGGTTTCTTCATGATTACAGTCATGATTTCTATCATATTTTCCCTAATTGAATGTCAGAGCAGTACACGCACAGGTAACACAGATGTCTTGGCTATGTGAGTTGCTTACTTGACTCTCTCTTTGGAGTCTCCAAAAGTCTCTTTGAGGTTGGTGAGTTCGGGGTAATAGGCGGCTGGTGGGGAGATCACCTCCAGCAAGCCTGAACTCAGCTCTGTAGAAAACCTGAAGAAAGAAGGCGATGTTGAAAGTGTGACACATGCAATTTTCTCACTTACAGTATACAATATTTCCACCTTTTTGCGCATCTGTTAAGAAGCAGAGAAGTGTACTCACTCTTTCTCCAGGCCAGCAACCACGCTGTGAACATAGTCCACGTCAGTCTGCAGAGACAAAACAAGGAAGACACATTAGACCCACAGACCTATTTTAAATTTATCATTTTTAAATTAATTGTGCAGAAGCACCATGCTTTGACTGTTACTGTATGAAGATGACATCTCACCTCCCCAACGAAGACAATAATGACACAGTCAAGTTTCTCCTCTGGTGACAGCTTGTCTATTAGCGAATGCAGCGTCTCTGACAGATAAGACTTCACCTTCCGCTTCACTGTAGGGATCCCCATCACCATGGTGACTGAGAAGAAGAAGTGTGAAGTGAGAATAGAAAGTGCCGAAGGCTGCTGGGGGTGGGGTTTTAATCAAGTGGTTCCAAAACCATATAATCTTCGCTTGTTAGACAATGACTAATTACACTGGCCTAAATCCACAAGAACAGAAATTCATGGCCAGACTGACAGATGGCAGTGGGAAGGATGACTGATGGAGGTAGTTTGGAACGCATCTGCACTACCATGCTGCATGTCATTAAAGATAAGTGTATTTAAACTACAATCTTACACAATGTGTAACTTGAGTAAAGAGTCACTGAATCACCACGTAGAGGCAACAATGTTTGGACTTTAGACAGAGGTAACAAATATTTATCATAGCTTGAATTTACTCAACATCATTGTGTATGCCAAGCGTAGCTAAATTTGTTCATGAGAGCTAAGCTAAGTCAACGAAGCCAGACGGGCCAACACCGACAGCAATGAGAAAAAGAAACTAGAGATCTTATTACTGATTAACGTGTAATGTTTTTCATTACTTGATGTAAAATGTATTGATAAAAACATCAAAAAGGTTATGCCTATTGTGTCGGGCTAATAGTCCAGAAAAACAGCAAATCCCACATTGTGAGAAGCCAGAAACTGCTGATGTGTTTTCCTTGATACCAAACAATTACTCAATCAATCAATCTAATTAATTTTGTCAATCAACTAAGCGATTGATGGCGTCAGCAAAACCCACTGATCGCAAATATGAAGCTGACAATCATCTCTGAGCTAGGAAAGGTCACAAGTAGGAGCAGATGTTACATTCAGCTGAGGATAGGCTGATGAAGGGAGACAACAGTAAGACATGGAAAGAGCGGAAAAGAGAGTGGCTATTGTCATCTCCCTGTCGCTTGGTGGTGGTTGTGACTTAACAGACTGCCTCTTCATTAGTGTGGAGAGCTCCCCACAACAGACTGTACATAACACCAGTTCATTTTACTCTTTAAGACACAATGATCACTCTCACTAGGGAAAGAGAGAGTGAGGGAATAAGAGAGCAAAGAGCGTACAGCAATTCCACACTGGTGTGACAGCAAATGCCAAGATGAAGTTATCAGGCTGGTTATCTGACACAGAATCAGTGTTTTCTTCACACTAAGGAAAATAAGTCAAAACAGCAGCATGACATTGCCTATTAGCCTCTGTGTGTTTCATGTTTAGCTTTCTCTTGCTCTATGCATGGTGTACTTGCCTTTTACTTAATCCAAAACCTAGGTTCATATACTACAGAAGGCCGTTTAGCATAATATTTTGCATAAAATGTACAAGGCATTTCCAGAAAAAAAGAAAACAAGGTTAAGTGTTGTATTAGTGTGTGTGCAGTTTAAAAGGGAGACCATGCTGACTGAACGGATGTGGGGGCACAAGGGGCCTCAACAACAAACTTAAGGTGCAGAATGTGAGAGAGTGAGCAGCACAGTGGACTGGAGAAAGGGTACAGAGTGATCTGTGCAGCGTAGAAAATCTGTCCCAGTTTTGCTTTGTGTTTCTCACACCGAGCTCCGTGTCATATAGCGACACCCACCAACACCAAGAAAGTAGGTCGAGGATGAAAGGAGAATGTGGGAGGAAGGAAAGGAGACAGAGAGTGACAGAATAAGGGAGGGTGGCAGACAGTGAATGAGTGATAATGCATGCAAGTGCAGCGTGAGCAGGACCAACTCCATGACTGCCCCTCCCTGTGTCCCTTGATCAGCCTGGATGCTTCACTCTGCCATCCTTTCATGTCAAAAACAGCTAAACAATCTACATTTATGTCCACTTCTCTGTCACATCAGTGAAAAGACCTGATTTGACATGCCTTACACATAACACAGCTGGTATTCGGCTGTGGTTGTTATGTTCAGCAAATTGGCGCTTGATTGTTTGCTTAAACGTAGCCTGAAAAATAACTATGTAAGAGTAACAGTACATGTTAAATAAATGAAATTAAACACAAAGTGTGGTCTTAGTGGCATATGTATATGGATTATATTTGGAGTTTGTTTTCTTTTTGTTTGAAGGAGTCTAACCCACACTCACATTCCTGAACTTATAACTAATCAAAGCTTGAGCAACTATCTGTGTGTCCCTGAGGCTATACATTATACAGGGAATACAACCTTAATACTGAGAATAACATATCTAGATTATAGATAGATAACCTTGTTTGTATCTATCTACAGTAACATATCTTTGCTTTTGATATTACATGAAATAATTAAAAAAGAAGCCTTTTTCTCATAAGGAGTGTGGATGCTATATTAAAAAAAAAAAAAACTGAAGCTTTTTTAAAACTTCTAAGCTTTCAAGGTCTTACAAAGCATGAGGGACACTGTGTGTGTGTGTGTGTGTGTGTGTGTGTGTGTGTGTGTGTGTGTGTGTGTATATAATCCATAAACTGAGTAAATCACCTATTTAAAATCCTTTCATTTGTGTAAAAAAATGGCCACGTTTATCACACTCTAAATGTTTAGTATCATGTTACTTAAGTGGTTCGTTCAATACATTGAATCTCTTATTCAATTTAGGTTGTATTGGTTCTGCTTGTGTGCCATTTAATGCTGCACAAAACAGCTTCACTAATGAAAAGAAGAAATTCCCAATATTTCTTTTAAAAAAACATGATCAACGGCACAAACTTCACAGCCGGGGAAATCAGTGATGGTTGAAAGCTTTGGCTCATGTTTGCCGATGCATTTTAGTCAAAAATGTTTGCACGAAGGGTGAGGCTTGATATCCAAGGTACAAGATTGTAGCACAGTCCTGTGTTACTGAAACAGGGTTTATTGGTTTATAAGGGGGTATGAGTGTGTTGAAAACCTACAGAATTGAATTAGTTTCAGATATTGTTGATTAGATTAATGAACTGAGATCACAACTTCTGCCGGCAGAATCAAAAGGTTTCCATGCCATATGTTGAAGTTACTTCTGAAAGTGTACAAGCAATTATGTCGGAGGCACGAAATATAATACCAGTCAAGCAAAGAAAGAAGCAACAAAATATGCAAATGTAGAAATCATGTTACTGTCAATTTACGCCTCTTTTACACAGAAGCAAAAAAACACATTAGTTTTTGCATTCAGTTGCATTATACCAAATACAACTGGCAGCGCAATTGGCAGCAGTGAGTGGGATGCTGGCGAGGTGTCACTGCACTAGCAACTTCTACTGGTTAGTTGGGACACCTGTACGGAGAGCGTGGGATATGGGAAAGACTGGGCGAACTTTCACATGCGGCCCTTGTAGTGAGGTTCAGACACATGACTGTTACACTCTCCTCAGGCCAACAGAAGAGTCAGCAGCGACTGTAGCACAAGGAATTACAAATTGGGGAGGAAAAAAACAGAGCCTCAACTGTAGCTTGTAACATGTTTAATAGCTGGTCCTTGTAAACACATGTTGCTGTTGCTTGGCAACAAAATAAGTACTGACTGTTTGTAAAAGGGCACAAGTTGGCATGCTGGTGGCTTGCTTAAGGCCATATGTGTGTTTGGAACAAGCAAGGCTGCATTTACAATAATGCTCTTTTGTTAGTTCCAGTCTAAAAGGGGCGCCAGTCAGGCCCTACTCCAACCATTTCAGACTCAGAGATTCTCTGAACCATTTCTTAACGTAACCCTTGTTCAATTCAAAGTGAGAGGATGTCCTAATTTGCACAGCTATAAATATCTCAATGTCAGATATGCTCAGATCAGCATAAAAACAAGTGGAAAGTAAATGAAAGATACAGAGGTGGACAAAGAAGAACAATGAGCAATAGAAAAAAAGGGAGGCCAAAGGCACTATTGCCAGTGGCTAATCAAGTATGTCATGGGGCATGTATGGGTGGATGTAGGGACAAAACTTCACCCGCCGCTGCAGAGAAACACAATCACTTCCCAGTAGCAGTACCTCCTGCTTGGTTGTGCATTCCAGTGAACACAACTGATAGTGTTTTAGGGTGGGAAGCTGGTGATAACAAAGCAGCAGACAGCGACGATCGATCAGTGGCTAGACATTCTCTAGAGAAGAGCAAAAAGAGTCTTAAAAAAGGTAACAAATACCTGCCCACCTATCATAAAACCAGACAGACGGGCAATGGCTAAGAGATGGCAATGATAGGCCTTGCATTTTTCCTTGTTTCCTGGGGGAATACCTGCACTCTTTGATCAAACAGGCTACAGGCCAGGGAAAAGAAACTCCCATTATTCTTTTATCTATCCCTTCTTCCTTTCCTTTAATTTGTCTGGGGCCTCTGTTCTTCCTCTAGGTCATTGTCATTAGGAATGTGGAAACACCACTTGAGCTGTTCTGCCCCAAAACCCGCACCCCCAATTCACTCCAACTATCACACTCATGCCGCGTTCTATTTACCTCGCAACTTGGTTTTAACGAGGTCAAAGTCGTAAACACGCCCCCTGACCTCGGATTTATGAGCTCGGAACTCGTACAACCTCACAGTAGCCCGAGTTCAAAATCCAACATGGCTGCCCCCTGTATCAACAGTTGTGAAAAGCTGCAATAACAAAGTTATAAGCACTTCTGTCTTATTTGTGTCACTAAATCAGTCGTTCACACAGGCATGTTCAACTTCTATCTGTGGACATGTTGTTACGCTGTTTGCATGCACAAAAAACGGCGTAATGCATTGTTATCAACTGGTATTGCTAACAATAGCTAACCAGGCTAGAGCTAATGAAAACAATGAAAATCCGACTTTTAAACAGAACGCATTCAACTCGGGTATGACGTCATTCCCAGCTCCGGCTTCCGAGTTCCAAGGTAAATAGAACGCGGCATCAAATTAGTAATCTTGGTATAGGAGAGGTCACATGCTGAATGCTTCTGTTGGAGGGGTGAAAGGAAGAAACATTCAAAAATAAAAATGGGGTTGCTAAAAATAGGAGTTATTAGAAAAGACTGAAAAAGGAGAGAAATAATCCATATGAAAGAGGAGCCAATGGGAGACAGCAGTGTTGACAGGACATGTTGCAACTTTCTTTGTAAAGCACTTTTCAAAACATTACAGTGCACCTCTCAGGTTCAAAAAAAGAGAGCACAACAGACAAGCAATTGAACACAAAGTGCAAGTGCATGTCATAAATATAAAGTAGGATAGAGATGTGAAAGCAAAAGGGAAATCCCTGTTCGATCAAGCTAAGAGGTAGGATACATACCTTGTTAAGTAAATAGGGAATTACACTGTGCATACACTATACTTATCTTCTTCAGAATGATCCTATTGCAAAGCTCAGTCACCAACTGAAAACTAGTTGAGACTTAATTCTCTCCCTGATTGTAATGCGGATCTCTGGAGGTTTTACTGTGTTTGTGTAGCATGCATATTCTGGAGAAAAACCCTCATTAATCAGGGAAGTTACTGTTGTACTGAATGTGCTGTGTGTGTGTGTGTGTGTGTGTGTGTGTGTGTGTGTGTGTGTGTGTGTGTGTGTGTGTGTGTGTGTGTGTGTGTGTGTGTGTGTGTGTGTGTACGCTTCTCACCTCCTGTGCGGCCGAGACCAACCTGCACGGCAGGGTGCAGGCTGCCCTCATTGTCGAGAAGGTGAGGCAGGTGGTGGTAGATATTTGGCACCTGGAGAGGTTTCCTATTTGCGAGCTCCTTCAGGAGTTTCTGTGTCTCATCTGAAAGCAGGCACACATAGAAAACTTTTCTCACTTTCATTAAATGATGACAGGAGTATAATTATGCTGACTTTTAAAGCACCAGCTGTTAATTTGCTCTGGTAGAACTGATGCTATCACTACAGGATGAATAAAACATTTAACTATACACAGCAGGAAATCAGACTTCTTTACGAGAATATGAATACTTAATGGCTGCAGCACCCTGTCTACGCTTGTGACTTATAGCATACTGCATGGTTTACAGATGAATACTGTATTTCCCTTATGCAGGGCTCTTGATGTTTTGTACTAGTCCACTGCTGCCAATAATAAGACAAAATCATATAATCTAATCGAGTTTTCATTTTCCATTTGTCTGTGTGCATGATGTATGAGTAAATTAAAATCTAAAAATGTTTGAAAAGCATAACTGCCAGAAGAGGAATTCAAATTAAACTAAATTGAAATATAATTTTCAGAAGCATAACACTGCTATTAGGATAATAAAACTGAATATGAAATGGACTTTTCATTTAAAAATTGGCAGACAATGTGCAACGTAAGCTTAGAAACAAAATTTCAAACTAGACTTTTACATTCTTATTTGAATTGTGTTCTATGCCAAGCAGTGAAATGGTATCGTGATTGTGAGTGTGTTTTTGATTTTAACCTATGCAACAGGTGATGCAGAGCCAGTACAAGAGGGAATGCTCGATCTATGCTACGACATCTGCTGCGCAAAGATGACTGCAAAACCTTAATGTTTCCTTAACAGTGTAAAAGGTCGGTTGGAGTTAATGAGTCTTCAGATGTGAACGTGTCAGTTACCTGAGAAGTTTGTGAGAGCATCTTTGCTGCTGTTAGTCTCGGCGATGGCGCGTCTGAACTGCTCGAGAATGTTGTTGAGCTCAGACGAGCGCTGCAGCGTCCTGTGCTCGGCCACACGAAGGCGTTCTTTCAAGGCATGGAACTCCCGCTGGTATGCTATCAGCTTCTCTATAAGACAGAAATTTGCAAAAGGTGTGCATTAGCAGCGTAACATAAAGTTCCAGATTTTGAAAATAAAACTTTTAGCTCATAGGGGCTGGGTTCAGCCACAAAGTAAAAACATTTAGACAGACTAGGCAGATTCAACACTTGTTTTTGTTTTTTAAATCTCTAAACTACTGCAGTACCATATAATGTTATCATTGACAATGATACAGCACTCAGGAGCAGCTATTTATTGGCAATTCCAGCAACGTGTTTCTTTTTACTGGAAATTACTTGGTGGTGTATGTTTACTGCGAATATGTGAGGAAACGTTATCAGGAAACAGAAGTTTAGTGGTTGGAGTAGGAGTTTGAAAGTAGAGGCTGTGAAATTCTATGAAAAAGGGAGTAGCTGTGGTCTGTTGGTGGGCTAAGATTATGAAAGTTTCATATAAGATAGATACAGCACAGTGAGTCAGTCTTAGGGTAAGCTGCATATCTTACTTTACTTGTTGAAGTTTTTGTGTTGGGTTTCTTTTCTAATTTAGTATTTGTATTGCTTTGGTGTTGTATAAGTACTACTGTATAAGTAATACATTTATTAATTAAATTATTTATTATGTTTGGAGATGATTAGAAATGGAGATGGTTTTAAGCCAAGAAAGCACATTTGTGGTTGTGTCAGTGACACACTTATAAAGCAAGTCTTAAGGTAGTTACAGACCAACCAGACGGCCGACCCTTGGCAGAAAAGGCAGTTGGACTGATCAGTCTCCCTGAGTTGGTAAAAAAAAAAGTGCCTCGGAACACACCAAAGCGACAAGACGTAATACGTCTCCATAACAGCAGGCGGCGCTAATCTGTATTGTCGCCCAAAAATTAAAACCGGCAGCTGATTGGACGAACGCATCACGTGGGTTTGTTTTCTCCAGAAATTCAAAGCCAGACTGTCATGGCGGCTTCTTCAGAATACAATCTCATATTGTACTAAAACAGTTAAAAACATTTTAAGCGAGAAATAGGCCATGCAGTTGCTGAATCTGTCTTCATTTCAGATCGACAAAGGTCAGTTTAAAAGGTTTTCGTCTGATTTTGAGAGGCATAGTCACACTCATTCCGCTCCCCGTTTCCGGGTGAGTCCCGACTGCCCTGTCTCCAACTGAACACGTCAGGTCGGCCAAAACGAAGGCCGACAGCTCCTTGGACGGACGACGGCACGGAACACACCGAACAGACTCGAGTCACCGACCTCGCCAGACTGTCCAACGGCCGATTATCGGCCCGGTGTGTAGCTGCCTTTAGTGTCAATATTAGCAGAGAAGACTTGCTTTTGTTCCAAAATCCATGAGGGAGAGTACAAAGAACATCTCAGGTGTATATCTGTGTGTGTGTGTGTGTGTGTGTGTGTGTGTGTGTGTGTGTGTGTGTGTGTGTGTGTGTGTGTGTGTGTTAGGTGGGGTTGTGGTTTTGGCCAGTCTCTGATCTTCCTCAGCAGGTAGATGTATTGTTCCCTTTCAGAGAGCCCTTTACTACAACAAAACCCACACTCCCTTAATCTTCCCCTCTCCATCACTCTCTCTCTCTGACTGAGCTATTGTCCATCCACTCTGCCCTAGCCCCTCTTTTGCACAGAACCATGCTTTTTCCCCCCTAAATGTTGATCTCTAAGACACACAGACAGATGCTGTCATTTGGCCCAAAACTTCATGAAAAGGGCAGCATCAAACTAAAAACAGACTTTCATCTTCACATCAGTCCTTTGATTGTAGGACTCCGGGCCTGTTGAGATGAAACCACACCTGTAATCCCACTGTTCAAAGAAACAAAGACACACAGAGCACTACAGGAACAGAAACAAGAAGTAGGTAAGGTTTCTAGTATGTATCCCTTGTACAGATGTAAGGTGTTGAAACTGTAGGTATTTTGCATGTATTGAACAATATCACATTCTCTTTCTAAGAAGTGCCTCTCCCATTACCTGAGCAGCGTGTTAATGCAGAGTTTGTTGGGCAGTGTTTACATAAGTCTCTTGACATTTTAGTTAAGTCACTCTTGATATGCTTTCATTACCGTAACACAAAAGCTGACCATGACATGGTATACAGCCACTGGATGACTGAATATGCATAATGCATGCATTAAACAATTACCTGAGGTCTGGATGTTTATACAATCTCATTATTCTTCTCTGCTCTCTAGAACCATGAGTTGTGGGGGCAGGGCTAAGTGGCTATGCTCTACCTCAGAGCTTAACAACCTCTCCTCTCCTTCCTTCTGTTTGCATCCAACCTCTGTCTCATCCCTTCCTCCCAATTTTATACTCAAGGTTTTTAGTGTCCTATATGAGTAACTTTCTACACAATCTGCACATCCATCCTGGCGTATGCTTTTGTTTTTTCTCTGTACCCTCGTCTTCTGTGGTATTTTGCCTTGACGTGCCAACCTTGATTCCTCTGCTCTGGTTATATGATTTATTAATGAGAAACGTGGGAGAAATGGGGAGTTGTATATATAATGGGGGTTCAAACTGCCTTTAGAATGAATAGACTCAAGGCCACACGCACGCACGCAAATATAAGACTAAAATGAGCTGATCAGCATGGGTTAAAGCCAGAAAACAGGGCACCTGGGTAGCTCACCTGGTAGAGCGGGCACCCATACAATATAGAGGTTTACTCCTCGACGCAGCGGCTGCGGGTTCGACTCAGACCTGTGGCCCTTTGCTGCATGTCTTTCCCCTTCGCTCCCCTTTCAAGTCTAAACTGTCCTATACAAATAAAAAAAATCTCTTAAAAAAGAAATCCAGAAAGTGCGTTTTTAAAGAAATGAAAACGATAAAGTCACGGCCTCTATTGCAAAAACAATCGACATATTTGACAAATACTTGTTCTGGTACTGCAACTTGATAGCAAAACTGACACACGCAAATTTTTTCAACCAAATGTGCTGAATTCAGTAACTAAAAAAAGTTGAACATAAATGAGAAACTAAATAAATCTCCGTCCACACAAGCATTTAGGCTCCATATCAGAAATGATCTCTGTCCATATTAACACGTCTGACAACGCATATCATGACCATTCGCATACACTGAGCATGCACATGCCGGTGTAAACATGAAACAGATTGTCTAATGTTACTGGGGTTGACAGTCATGAATGTATAAGTTAAAACTACAGAAACTATTTTGGAGAAAGAACAACAATGGCAAAAGACCCGAGATTTATGTGTCGTAGCTTCCAAAGGGCCCAGTTTCTGCCCGTCCAGACTACAATGCAACAGAGTTTTTAAACTTAAACGGGGTCAGCAGTGTTTCCAAATGTCTCAGTTTTAGGGCCTCGGAAACACCTCAGTAGTGTGGCCGCTTAAACGTAGAAAAAGATATTCGTTTTAAAAACATTGTGCGGATGTAGCCTTCGAACAGATGTGTCTGAAGACTCCTTAAAACATAGCAAGAAGCTTGTATTTGGTAACATCTAGGGCTGTGTATTGGCAAGAATCTGGCGATACGTATCACCATACATATATACATACACGATTCAATATATTTCAATACTGTGCGTAAGGCGATATATTGGGATTTTTTTAAAGTATAATTTTAGAAAAACATATTTAAAAAAAGACAACAAATTTAAATAATTTTTAAATACACTTAATACTTATATAATAACATAATACTTATTTATTCCAGCATCCTTTGCACTATGCGCCATAATTAAAATAATAATTTATCACAAAAATGATTTACTCCTGCACACTTTGCACTCTTCATTGCACTACTGCCTCAACCTGTCTATATTGTTTGTTTTTGTTTGAGTAAGCACATTGTGAGCAATGTATAATCCAAAGCAAAATTCCTCGTATGTGTCCTCATATCTGGCAAATAAAGCTGATTCTGATTCTTGATTCACATCCTTGTTGTTGTACTTGTTATGGCATGGTGCTTACGCACATTGACCTCAGTAATAGTGATACAAAAAATCTAAAGACAATGGATGGATGTCTAAGCTTGGCTACATAGATCTTCAAACTACCATCTTCTGAACTTCACAAGAGAGAACAAGGATGATCTTAGTGCTGAGAAATACTTTACAGAAATCCAACCCTGAACTCACCAGGGTGTTGAGTTTTATTAGTCAATGCATTAGCTCCGTGGTTCCCAACCTTTTTTCCTTGGCGTCCCGCCTACTTATGTCTAAGAAAAGCTGAGCCCCCCCCTCCGAAACCAAAGTTGAGGTAACTCTCGAGATAGAGCCTTACTTTCTTATTTGATACAGAGGAGTAATCAGCACTTTTACATTTCTCCGCTATGTTTCATTCATAAAATAGTGATGCCGTGGCGGCAGGAAAAACAGGTTAAGAGGTCCCGGAGGTTTGGCCTACCAAGTAGCCTGCCTACAATTTTAAGCGAGAACAAAAATATATAGTTTTTATACAGACTTTTGTATACATTATATATTCTAGTGTATTATCATAATTTGTTGCAAATATTTTTATTTTTTTACCTCAACCTCAAACCAGATAAAGACTTGCGCACCCCCTGTTATCTTTGCCACCCCCCTGAGGGGTCCCCGGGCCCCAGGTTGGGAACCACTGCATTAGCTCATCAAAAGCCCTCACAGTGATCTTGTCCTTGACCCCGCTCTCCCTTGCTGATGCATGCTGCTGACTGCAGGTTCATGAGTGCTGATAAGGGACTTGTGCAGTTTATGTTTGCATGAGTGAGAGAGTTGCAGCACATAATATGCAGGTGTCCTTATTAAAGCAAAATTTCACTTTTTCCAGCACATTTTCACTTTGAAATACACAACTGCCCATTTAACAATACATCACAAATAACGTCTGAACAAATAACCAGGAAGTACATACATACAGTGTATGCTGACTAAAAAAACTGTTCTTGTACAGTTTGTCTACTTAATTTGCTGACCTGGTCTACTGTATTCAAAACATTTAGTTTTTAGATGAAAAAAGAAATTAAACCTCATCTATGTGTTTAGATGGTGTTTGTTCTTAATTACTTTAAAATGTTTAAAGATTTTGAAGATCTTTTATTAGATGTTCTGAGTTAATGTTAACTTTAACTCTTAGTTCTTCCTTCTTTTAGTGCACCCTATTAAACTTTGAATCAGGCACTTTGCCAGAAGTCACATTTATCAAAAAAGACTTGACTTGACAGACTGTCTCCGTGTACTGACAGTAAGCCAATTTACCTCAAAAGCACTTTAGCTTTTACTCACATTAGACTGTTAAATCAGCAACCTCAACAAATGTAACAATCCTTAAACATGTTAGGGTTGAAAAACGCAGCAGCACAAGTATCAGTCCTAATGACCTCAGCATCACAAGAATTAGAGAGTGACTATGCAAGGTGTGATTTCTGTTTTTGTTTATTTTTGTTTTTCTCGAGATCGCAGAGGGTGGGGGAGGGTTTTTGTTCTTGTTCAATTGTATTTGTATGTTCTGTATGTTCTAAATATAAAAAAAATAAAATAAAAAAAATAAATACATTTTAGGGTTGCTGAAAAGATGCCATGTCATTAAGCCTTTTCTTATCGACTTGCAGCTACAGATTCCACCTGCCAGACATAGGAGTAAGATGCACATGACTGCAAAACATGTCCATATGCATTATGCATGTATGAAGACCCTCAAGTGATGCACCTGCTAGCCACATGCTTCTACACTGCAGCTGCTATGTGCAACACAAAACATTTAACTAGGCAGTTATCTACCAAGTGGGGCAGCTGGTGCAAAACATGAACTTGAGATGAATAGGATTAAAAACAGGAATAGTTCTAACATGTTGGATCTAATAGTACACAGATGCCCCACCAATAGTCTAGATAATGCCAGGATAAAGCCCGACATCTGGAGCATCCCTCTACTTCTGCTCTGTGTGTTGCTGTTCTCAAAATCTGTTCGCTTTGAAAACAACTTCGAAACAACAACAACAAACCTCGAGCTAGCATTTGAAGAAAATTTGGACCGTGCAATAAGGCAGGCCTGCTTGGTTGTTTTGGTGAATGAGACAGGGATTGTAAAGATTTACAAAGAATATGTTTACTGCATTTACTATCTAACTGGGACGTTTGCTCATTTATATAAATAAATTAGCTAAATTTAAATAAATAATGCATGGTTCTGCTGCACTGCTAGCAAAGTTTGTAACTACAAAAGGGGGGCCCTGCAGAGAAGGTTTGGAAACCACTGCTATGGACGAAGTACACATGGCAATACACTGGTAAGAGAAAATTATGTTTAACCATGAATATAGCTATATTAAATAGCTCACATTACTGTATTGTGTGAACAGTTAACTTAATAATATTTTTTGAGGCGTTTTCTTTTGCGGGGTGCGAATGTTCCACCAAAACAAGTTCCTTCGCGAGACCATTTTGCAGAGCCACCGCCGCTGCGTCCGGAGCTTAGCGCCACCCAAGACGATTGTGATTGGTTTAAAGTGCCCATATTATACATAATTGTATTTTAAGGTTGTACCAGAATAGGTTTCCATGGTTTCATTTTCAAAAAACACCATATTTTTGTTGTACTGCACAGCTCTCTCTCACTGCTGCAGATCCTCTTTTCACCAGAGGCCTGTACTACGAAGCGAGATTTGGCGTTAACGAGCTAACTTCAGGTTCAACCCAGGGTTTTCTGTACTACGAAGGTGGATCACTTGTGATCGGGTTCAATCGCCGTGGTAACTTATGCTGAACGCCTGACCTGGTCGGGAGCAGGTTAAGTTGGAGATCAGAGATCAACCGGTGTAAAAGCACCGCCTACTGACCAATCAATACTCGATTGATAACGGCGTCACCGTTCTTAGAAGATCAGGCGGAGCTCGATGCGCAGAGAGAGAGGGAGAGAGGGGTGCGCACATAAAAGTTAAAACATTTAGAGACCGACAACCCCGTTAGCATTCCCTGATGTGTATATTTATGAAATATATAGATTGTAATGGGAGGGAATTACATATTGGGTGTGTTGCCAATGCGCAGTTCAATCAGTTTGAATTTTGTTTTTATATATTTTATTTGCTCTCACGATGGCTTCCCACTGCCAGAGTTGCAACTGAAATACTAGGCTAAAGCAACGACAGTTTATGGAAAGTGCACAAGTGTAATTATGGTCAGATCTTGGTCCTGACTGATGGGGAAGTGATATTAATAAGCGTTGTGATTTACGCATCTACAGCGTTGGCTATTTTTTTGCCAGCTTTCCTTCCTGTTTTAGGAAGCAGCGACTGTATTGCGTTTTGCCTGCAAAACCGTGTCTGTGTTATTCATATTTATGTGGAATTATAATTTCGTCTTCTTATGTAAAATATGCTGCTCCGGTAGATGTTTGCGATTGGTCGTGCTGTGCAAACACCGCCTCTTTTATGTGAACGCGCACGGCGCTGGATTGGAACTAGTTGATAACCAGCGTCATGATATAGCTTATGCGGGACCGCGGGTGTTAGGTTAGGTGAAGCTGGGTAACTGAAAGAAATCCAGGATCCATGTTGATCTTGCTTCGTAGTACAGGCCTCTGGTCTCTGTTTTAGCTACAGAGTGAGACCTCTTTTCTTCTTCTGTACCATCTTTGATTGCACTCGCACATGCGCAGTAGCTCAGATGTAGATCATGTCAGCTAGCTAGCTCCATAGACAGTAAAAGAAAGGCTGTTTCTCCAACTTCGGTCAGTTACAAGGCAGGATTAGCTGGGAGACTTCTAAATGAGGGTGCACATATAAGTAGTTCTTTTGTAGATTATGGTGAACTTGCTACGAGCTAACGGTTGCGGTTAGCCAGCTCGTTTCGGCTAAAATCGAGCGGTTCAAAATCGGCACGGCTTGTGACGTCACAAGCCGTGCCGATTTTGAACCGCTCACCCGGAGACTGAAGGTAGGACACATTCAGAAACTGCATCTCACTCAGAACAGCATGGATGGATTTTTTTCAAAGTTTGTATGCGTGTGGAAGCACTAGAGACACAAAATAACACCCCAAATCCCAGAACAAGTGTTTTTTTCCATAATATGGGCACTTTAAAGAAATGCAAACAACCCAGAGTGTTTTTTTCTCCTATACTAGAATGCACGTGTGGTGTAGCCAGACCTTACTCCACAGCGCTGTGGAGATCTGGCAATGCAAGACTACCTCACTATTAATCTAACATGACTTATGGAGTCAACATAAGTACACCTAATGTTATACGCCTTTTTGACCACAGTCTTATGAAGAATATTACTGTACTGTGATAATCACTGGATGTGTTACCTTTAAATGATACTAGTTAATACAAGTTCCATTTTTTGGGTCAACAGTCTTACTCACTGGGTATGTATCATGCAACACTTATCTTCACACAAAGAGAAGAAAACAAGCACACCAACACACATAAATGATCTTGCACACACAGAGTAGTAGTATTGATTTTTGGGATATTTTCCGGAGGAGAAGTGGAAGTCGATCCATGAGTAGGCGAGTGATACTCCCTGAACGGTTCTGTGTAGTTTTCAGAAAGAGAAAATGCACACCTTTATCTCATTCTGTCCTTTTTTTTTCACAATACACCACAACCCTTTCACCTCGCCTTTAAAATAAAAGTGAAAGGGTTGTGGTGTCAAAAAGGGAAGGAGTATCAGAATAAGCCGGACCAATATGTGCACTCTTTGCACATTTCCAACTCAGATTCTTGATTTTTAATCCTAACTATTGTTTCTTCTGACCTACACCCACTCTTCTTCCTTTACTGTGCTGTAAGTCATAATAAGCTCATGCAGCCTGCTGTGTCTTTTTAACCCCATTTCATTTTTGACTCTTGGGCCTACTTGAATAGAAAATAAAAATTAAACACACGCCATTTCCACCTGGTATTAAAATCTAATCTGAGTGATCCAATCACAAGTAGACAGCTCTAAGTATAGAAGGAAATGTACCCAGGATGCATTGAGATCCAATCACTTGGACCACATTCGGAGGTAGTTTAGGCCACATGTACTCTCGCTTTGCCAGACCTCTCTCCACAGCGCTGTGGAGAGGGGTCTGGCTAGTCCACACGGCATTTCTGGATAGGAGAAAAACATGTTCTGGTTTATTGGCATTTCTTTAAACCAATCACAATCGTCTTGGGCGGCTCTATGCGTCGGACGCAATAACAGTGCCTCTGCAAAACAGCCTCGGGATGAACTTGTTTTGGTGGAACGTGCTAGTTCAAAGTTTGTGCAACAGAAAACTCAGACTCGACAGATGGTCTAGCTAGCTAACTGGATTTACCCTGCAGAGATCAGAGGAGCAGTTAACCATAGTCCTCAAAAATCCACCGGAGTTTAGAATGCCGACACAAAGAAAGCGGAATGTGAGGGACATCTGGCCGAAAATGAGGGACATCTGGTGGATCTTCCGGCAGCACCAGAGCAATCCCCTAAATTAATCGTCGTCAATATAGACTAGACCACATTCTTTTAGCAGTGTGTACGCGTATGTGTCCTGGGCCACATTGAGGACCGCCTACTAAACTGTGAGTGGAACTACGTACTCATTCAGAGTATTTCTCATGTCACAGAAACCACTGAGAGTGAATCGTGTGTTTTGGATGTTATTATCATACTGTCGGTTGTGTGTCACTGTTTTTGTTCCTGTGCTTCCTGCTCTTATATCCCCCGCTGTTTAGAGTTCTGTGCCCCGGGGTTGCGTGGAAAAGGCAGCAGGCAGTATACAATATCCTTATTTTTAGTTTCAAAATACGAAATCCCTGAATTCACAAATATGTAGGATCTTACTAAACATAAGCATCATCTGCTGTTGCAAATTACACAGCGCTGTAGTAAGCTGGCAAATCTGAGTGGTCAAAGCAGCAGCTGTCCAACGGTGGAACAGTTTCATTTCCTAGAAATTCTTCACCAGGAAGGTTCCATGTTATTATGAAGCAGCAGTAAGTTAACACGAGTCCTTTGAGCACCCGTGTCACACACACACACACACACACACACAGCGGGAAAGTGGTCACTCAAGACACATTTGGAGTTGCACGATATTGACAAAACGTGATATTGCGATATTGATTATGAATATTGCGATATCAATATTAAACTCTTTTTTTTGGAAACTCACTTTCAGGGATGTCACCAATCAATTGTATAATGATATCCATAGAGTCCACTACAAAAACAAATTTAAGAGCTGAGAGTCCATTTACTGATTAGTAGAGTGACAAAAAATAATCGATTTTGATAATCCTCTAATATGTTCAGTCATTTTTTTAAGCACAAATATCAAACATTTACCATTTCTAGCTTGTCAAATGTGAGGATTTGATGCTTTTACTTATCAATATGATAGAAAACTGAATATCTTTGAGTTGGGGAAAAAAATGTGCAAGCTGAAAATGTAACCTTCGGCTCTGGGAAATTATAATAAGCGTCTTGAACTACATTCTGTCATTTTATAAGCAAAACCATTATTAAGTTAATCACGATAATAGCTGACGCATAGGTAATAAAAATAGTATTTGAAGCTCTTACTATTTTCTGTCATAATTGACCAAAAACTAATATATCTAAATTCAACTGATATTTACTTTATTTTGCCCTTAAATTAAAATCTAAAGCCATATCTGCATGGCCACTAGGATTCACATGATGAAAATGTTGTCGTCATCTCCCAGAATCAGTGAGGTTCTGTGTTCTGAGTTTTTTGTCAATTAAAAGCTCATCACCTTGAGCACAGCGGTCATGATGCTTGTAGGTAGAAATGTTCCGATACCAGTATCAGTATCTGCCTAAAACGCTGGTATCGGGAAGTACTGGAGTTTATGCACCGATCCGATACCATGTAATAAAGCCCTAAAGAAAATCTACGTTAAAGTAGTTTATTTATGTTCTTTTTCCGTTATAACTGACTGTCAAACTGGATAATAACAGAAAGTTCTGGGGCGTTCATCGTTTGTGTTTGTTCATGTTTCACAAAGAGTTTAACCTGAGCCAGGCCGACAACAAAGATATAGAAATCATATCACATCCATACATACAGGGATAGTAGTATACAGTTGTTAAAACATAATAAAATATATGACACACTGGTATCGGATCGGTACGCAAAAAATGGTATCGGACCATCTCTACTTGTAGGTATGCAAGAACACATCCACAGCGACAAACTAATGTGTACAAGCCGGTCCTTGTATAAACAGCAAGCTTATGTCACAGATTAAATCAACAGAGAGCAGTTAGAGCCCAAACAATCACCATCTCTCCTCCCCGACACTGAGGAGAAATTGTGTGCCCTCTGGGAATTCTGTCCAGAAAAAAAGCAGGAACATGCATAAATGAATGAATGAATAGCAGTGTGGGACACAGGAAGTGAACAGAAGCACGAGGAGGGAAACACGATGATTGTTAACTCGCCAACGGCTGAAGATGCCTGTTCCTGTTTGGACAGGCTGTCTGGGTTAAAGGGAAGTGTGTGTGTGTGTGTGTGTGTGTGTGTGTGTGTGTGTGTGTGTGTGTGTGTGACTGACTAATACCCCTTCACTCTGACATTCTAGTTCTGCTTTGGATGCCGTCAAGCGGGATCTCCGATCGTAATCAGTCCTTCACTGACCAATCAGCATTCATTAGCAGAATGCTAGCGTGTTATGGGCAACAACGACTCAACCTGTAAGAAATCGAAAAAAGACACAAGTACTCGTTCATTCAACTTTTGACCTATAATCCATAAACTTGCAGAAACTACAATCAAATCTGAGATTTCTCAACGACAATCAGGCGAAAGAGACACATTTAGCCGTCTAGCTCCATAGAGTCCCATTCATTTAGCACTGGACCACGATCACCCCCAGTGGAACTCTGGTGGAACTGCAACCAAATTCAGTACAATGGGGCTGAATAGGGAGTGGAACGGCTTTCCGTAGATGGGCTTTGGAATTGCGCACGACCTGAGTCGCTAACAGCCGGGGCGGAACATATTATGTGATTGGTTGGAAATTACAATGGGGCAGTCTCCACAGGTCCCCGCACACTTTATGACGTACATTTGTTTTCACCATAGACTGTATAAAACTAGGATGTTCACAGGCAGATCAACAACAGCAGAGCGGAGCGCTTCAGTTAATTTCCAAACAGTCCGCTGGCAGTGAGTGCCCGGATGTTCCCTAGTCTGCCTTTTGCAGAGCGGTAGCCGTAGTGGAGTTTTACAGGCAAAACTTCCTGTAAAAACCCAGCGTAGAACGTAAACGTATGAAAATAAGTTTTGTTTAATTCTCTTCGCACCGTCGCTCTTACTCCCTCTCTCCGACACCCGTCTGTAGACTGCAGTTCAGTGTGGCTGCTGCGGTAGCGCAAATCTCTCTCTGTCTTTTTTAAAAATAAGTCGTAAAGCCGACATCAAAGCCCAACTTCACTTTTAATGAAAGTAGAGTTGGGCCGATTTCCAGTTTCAGCAGTCCGGTTTACGAGGCTAAACTGGTTTGAATTCATGCTAGCCGGTTGAACCGGCAATTGGCACTTATGTCACCTTCTGGCAAATTAAAAAGTAGCTGACATTAGCAACCTGTGGCGACAGCGTCACGGCACTAAATACTACTTGTATTGCAAGCAGTGTTGGGCGGTAGCGTTATTAGTTTAACTACTTCTAAAAGTGTTGCTGTTTCTAAGTCAAATAGCTTTTCAGTGGCTTAAGTTTAGGGATGTCACGAGAACCGATACTTCGGTACCAAAATTCTGAAACGTGCCAGTACTCATTTTCCCAGGTACCGGGGGATGCAATCCTTCCGGACCTGACGGGGACAGTATATATGCCTAATGTTAAAAATGTTCTAGACTGCCGCTAAATGCTGAAGAAGAACACTGACCAGCACGGAAAAACAGTGAATAGCCGCTCATCTCCCTGTACGGCTTGACCGCATTCAGCTTCTGGCTTTACCGTACATCTACGGCGGCAGCTTTCATGACTTCACCTGGAACTCACAAACAGCAAGTTAGTCTATTTCTCTCTGCTGTTGTCTATCACAACCTAACGTGTGCTCTGATAGCGCTTGTTTTAACGGACCTCTATAACATTAACTTTAACCAGCCCGGTTCTTTGTGAAAAACGACAACAGCAGAGAGAAACAGACGTAACTACTGTTACTGTTAGTCCCGGGTGAACTCATGAAAGACGGTACCGTACGCTGGCTGTGTGGTGATGCCAGGCTTCAAAGCAACGGGCT
Organism: Sander vitreus; assembly: GCF_031162955.1. Lineage (NCBI taxonomy): Eukaryota > Metazoa > Chordata > Actinopteri > Perciformes > Percidae > Sander > Sander vitreus. The sequence goes on from NC_135865.1 coordinate 19,810,056, forward strand.
GTGGGGTCCAGAAGACTGACGTTTTCGTTTTTGTAAATCACGCTCTTCTTGCCCCCTCCACTCCACACCATAACAGAAAGTTGAAACAAAAAGAAAACACTGAAAGAAGAGTGACATGACCCTGCCCGCCCCCCCAATATTTAAATAAAGGAATTAATGTTTAATGTAATGTAAAGTATTATTATTATCATTTTATTTTTTACACACACCATGGTATCGACTTTAGTATCGAGTATCGTGTACTTTTGTTGGTATCGGTACCGAATACTAGATTTTTTGTATCGTGACATCCCTAGTTAAGTTAACTTTTATTGATCAAGTCGCGCGGTAGCGTCCACGCAAGCTAACGTACATTTCCTCGAGCATTCTGAAGCCCAAGCACGGAGCTCTCTGCTGCGGTCTGAAATAAAACTGCTGAGTATCACTGGTGCCAAACACAGACGTGTATCATTACATGAATGTATAAAAAAAATTAAAAATGATGCAGGTTAAAACTACAGAAAAATAACTTATCCCACAGTCTCACTGCCTTGTTAGCACTCTCATCCATTCTCTCCATCATACAGCCCACCTCAGGCTTCTCATCCGCTCTCTTTTAAGATTTGGCCTTTCTACTCTCTTCCTCCTTCCAGGCCACTTAGGAGTTGTCTGGCAGACTGTCCTACTTCACAGTACACACCACCCCACCCACCCCCCCCCCCACACACACACACACACACACACACACAAATAAACCATGTATCTGGCCTAACACCTTCCTTATCTGCTGGCTCATTTGCCCTCGCCACTGCAATTACTTGTGCTATTTTTGGCCCATTGTGTTAGGAATGATGTGATGATTGAAGAAAGCCATGCCTTTAAAACACAGAGGAAGGGGAATGCATGCATGGTTTCAAGGAAGGAAAGGAGGAAGTCATATTTGCAAAAAAAACTCCCAGAAAATCTCAGCAAATCTGTTGAAACAGCTGCTGAATCTTAGAGCCACCTGAAACCAGGGCAGAAAATCACAGAGAAAGCAATAATACACTCACAACTATAGTGATATGAAAATACAAACAAGCATATCACTCGTGTTAATTGTGTTTTCATACTACAGTGTTAATTTTCTTAACAGAGATGTTATTCTGTTTCCTGCCCAGGGACTACAGATGTATCTTATAGCTAACTCTGATAAAGTTAAGAAGCTCTGCACTGTCCCTGTCAAATAAACAAATAAACTAGAATTACCGCCTTGTTGCAAACATCCATGACATAATATATGAATTTCATAAAAGTTGGCGCCTGGGTAGCTCACCTGTTAGAGCATGCGCCCATATGCAAAGACTCGATCCGATCGAGTCCTCGATGCAGCAGCTGCGGGTTAGGTTCAGACCTGCAGCCCTTTGCTGCATCTCATTCCCCTTCTCTCTCCCCTTTCAAGTCTAAGCTGTTGTATCAACAATAAAGGCCTAAAAATGCCACACACAAAACATCTTTAAAAAAATAAAATAAAAATGCTTCCCCCACACACACACACACACACACACATCTTCAACCCGGCACACAAGACAAATACAATCACCACAGTTTCAAGATTAGTGCCACCAATTCAGTATCCAACCAAATGTCTTCCCTTCTGTTAAATTGAGTGACTCTAAATATGCCTGATGGAGAAAGAAAGTACATTTAAAGAGGGAAAATAATGTTTAAAGCAACTTGTAGTGGCATAATGGTAGTATACAGTAGCACCATTATCTTCACATTAGGTTGATAAACTATAGCCAATGCATGTTTGCTGTGTCACCAGCAGTGTACTTTATTATCAGGAAGCAGTTCTTGTACACTGTATACTCTTTATCATGCTTGTTTGTCCCAACATATCGCAAAAGAATTATCACACTATATTGCTACATAAACTCTTTGTCCCACCCTCATCTCTAACCCAATACACTACATTATTGTTCATATCTATCCGGTATTAACAACAATATAGTTAAGGGCTATTTGAGATATAACCAGGGAGATACCAGATAGCAGTCTCTCACTGGGAGTCGAGGCGGACTCTGACAGAAGTACACATTCTGGAGAGTCATTTAACATGGAGTGTTTGGACAGCTGACTGGCACGGCTCTCACTCACAGCAGTCAAGTGACCAACACAATGCTGTCTGAAGCAGAGAGTTAGGCAAAAAAAATGTAAATAAAAATGTTGCCCAAGATTACCTCTCCACCCCAATAGTCTCCCAAACAACAATCTTATAAACTGCAATGACTGAATCATACAACACAGTCAAGAGCCTAAATGTAAACTTGTTTTGCAACTACTGGAACAGGTTTTGAAATTTTCCAAACCCACACTGGGCAGCAGCAAGAGAATAAGCCATCTATAACCACAGGGAGAAAAGATATGGCACATAAAAGAGCCTTATATGTATATAAAAAAAAAAAGCTGTATTCAAACAGCTCATGTTAAGAGAGTAAACAATACAAGCACAGAGAGTCGAGGAGCCAGTGCAATACAAGGTAGAGTCAATGAATGTTGTACGTACCCTGGGGTTAATACTGAAATATAAGATAAAGATAGACTAATAAATATTTAGGTCCAGGCAATCTCAAAGTTGACAATATCGCATTTTATTTCGGACCTTTGAAAGAAGCTAGGATACTTAGTTAGCGTTACATTTGATCTTTGTCACATAAAGAAATAAAACAGCCCAGTGTTGTGTACAAATAATGCAACTTTTCAGCAAACAATGAGAGCTATTTGTGTCAGTGGCCTTACAAAAACTAATGCTTCCCAGAGTTTATGGTATAAATCACTACTCTAGCTTTCACTAAAAGGCCAAAAAGAGATCTTCATTACTGCTCACACACCCTGTTTATCCCCAGAACATGAACATTTGACATATTTTGTAGTCCAAACTGTAATGAACCTCTGAATAAACAAATAAGTTTGCGGTTTTCAATATGTTGCTCAGTGCACTGCAGCTAAAGAAAACAAACCACAAACAAATGAAGAAAATGTCTGACAACACATAGGCTGCATTTAGGAAAGACATTCTGCAATTGCAAATAAGCAAAACACAATCAAATTAAAATGCATGTTCTCCAATTCATCAACACGTATAAGAAACTTGCTGCATATACAGACAATACAAGAAAATATAGAAACGCTGTAACACTACACCACACTAAAAATGACGGATGTATCAACCATACATTGATAATTTTTCAAAAAATAAAAACTTTTAGTTTGGAGATATTGTAACTATGCCTACTATAGTTTCCCTTTTACAAATAGCTAGTTTTGGATATTTTATGCTGCACATACTGTATGTGTTCAAATAGGAAAACGTGTTGTTTAATTGACAAGTAACACATAGGCAGCATGCAAGCAAATGAAGAGGGTTTTTTTATGTCCCGATTAACTTTTGCTTTTTAATATTGGGTATCTGTTGATACGATAGTGAGTTCGATCCAATACTGTCTGGGTCTGGGACAACTCCAGTTTTTGTTTGTGTTTTGTCTATTTGCTTATGTTTTCTTAAGTTGCAGTGTGTTGAGCTGTCTCTGCCACCATACAGGCCAGCACATTTGCTTTTAAATAGCAGCTCTAGTGTTACTTTGCTGATAGGCCTTTTTCACCAAAGACATTTTGACTTGTCACAGTAGGAAAAGCACTAAAGCAAATAATACAATTGATGATGGGTGAAATACATTTTTTGCTTTAGTTTCAGGGTCCTAGTATTGTGAATGCTGGCTCACTGTCACACTGCCGTGGCTTACTGGGACACTTGAATACATCAGAGCCTTATTTAATGTTATAGTGACACCTGTAAATGTCCCACTATGACAAGTAATGTCTGCTGTAAAAATGGCCTATTGACCTTCCTTGAAAATGTAAGTTGTTTAGGATATTAGGACAAAAACATATTCTTAATCCTGATATAATTTAAGGTCAAGTGCACACATTCTCTCGCATTTTTCTTTTTAATGATCAGTAGATCCAAAGTATTTCTCTGCATTCTGCATGTTTTAAAGTGCCCATATTATGAAAAAAACACGCATACAAACTTTGAAAAAAATCCATCCATGCTGTTTTGAGTGAGATACAGTTTCTGAATGTGTCCTGCCTTCAGTCTCTGGGTGAGCTGTTCAAAATCGGCACGGCTTGTGACGTCACAAGCCGAAACGAGCTGGCTAACCGCAACTGTTAGCATGCTAACGCTTGTGCTAACGCTAGCATGCTACCTCGTTCTCAATAGCAAAGCACTGCTACAACACACACAAGTTCACCATAATCTACAAAAGAACTACTTACATGTGCGCCCTCATTTAGAAGTCTCCCAGCTAATCCTGCCTTGTAACTGACCGAAGTTGGAGAAACAGCCTTTCTTTTACTGTCTATGGAGCTAGCTAGCTGACATGATCTACATCTGAGCTACTGCACATGTGCGCATGTGCGAGTGCAATCAAAGATAGTACAGAAGAAGAAGAAAAGAGGTCTCACTCTGTAGCTAAAACAGAGACCAGGTGAAAAGAGGATCTGCAGTAGTGAGAGAGAGCTGTGCAGTACAACAAAAATAAGGTGTTTTTTGAAAATTAAACCATGTAAACCTATTCTGGTACAACCTTAAAATACAATTATGAACCTGAAAATGAGCATAATATGGGCGCTTTAAACATTCATGTTCTGACTAACTATACTGGACTGTATCAACAGGTGGACACACAGAACAGAGGGCATTGTCACTTGATCTTTGCTTAGCAGACACACTTTCACATCAAGCCATGCACCAGTCCCAGCATTCTCTAGTAGTGGGACTCACTGGACTCCATTTAAAAGAAAATATTTCATCAAGCTGATAAGCTCCACAGCAATCACAACATGAAGCCTTGACTTGGAATTTATCTAAAGGCTGCAATTATTTACCCTCTGCTGATAACAAGTCATACGCTAAGGCCCATAACCCTCCCACATGTATTGGGTTATCCTGGGCAAGTAAGCACTTGGCCCTTGTACTGAAACACAGACACACTTGTGTAATAAGCCTTAGCCTATATGATAAAAGGCCTTCATGTTTCTCCAGGAAGTGAAATAGCATTGAATGGTGTAATTATGAAGAAGCGTTGCAAACTGTGTTGCCTGGTGCTATAAACTGGCACCGATATACTAAATGATCCCTAACCCTAATCCCTTGAGGTTGGATGGAAACAGAACAGTCTGGAGATGAGCAATGAGCTGTGAGAGATGGGGAATGACTACATCATCTGCCATGCTCTCAAAGTGTGAAAACGCATACAACAGTGGGAATAGAAATACTTGCCCATGAACGAGTTTAGAGAGGACCGTTATCCATAGGTAGCTCGTGTGTAATGTACATTGAACCACGACATTGTAAGGAAGCAAATCTACTGGAATGAAACCGGATGAGGTCCGAGGTGAACGGCAACACCTGCTGTCCTACGACATGCTGCTGAACCCACGCCAGCTTAATATCTACCAGTTTGTTAACGAGGCCTTACAATTGTCGCTTCTTCTAAACGCCAATTAACGTTACACCGTAAGCTTATATCAAATGTGTGTGGTAACCGCGTTGAGAGACATGTTTTAACCTACCTTTGCCATTCTGCCACGCTGTGTACCAGGACAGGCTGAGGAAAGACGTGAAGAAAATAATCGCAGTGGCCACAGTTCCATTTCTGAGCCTCATCTCATTTCAGCGATGCCTCTTCTCGGCTGAGTGTCGGGGACCCCGGAGCTACCGTTGCCTCCCTCCCGCCTTCTCTCTCTGCCTTCAGGGTGTTGAGACGGTTGTTGGCGCCGGCATATGGGGGCGTCAAACCGTAAAAACGCTCTAGTCAACCAGACTGTGAGCACGGACTTCTGCGCTAGGAGATGAGTGTTCGGTGCGTCTATTCTTGTCGTTGTTCGGAGGGCTGTAACTGGCTACTCCTGTACAGTTACCGTCCTACGGCGGTCAGTCACGAGTCAACTGCCTTTCGTGATAAAACGGTTTACATGGTCGGTTAAGATAAAACAAGCTAGCTACCGATACAATCCATTGTAAAATGTTACAGCCAGTCGTTAGCTACAAGTTGCAAGTAGAAGGCATTTCGAGTGTGTGACGGTTGATCCTCCTGGGATAGGCTGGTCGCTCTCTGACGGTGTTCACAAGGCAACGCCTCAAATCACGTTGATTCCGCTTCACTATTGCGCATGGATAAAAATAAATAAAATAAAAAGCAGCGTGTTACTAATGAACCACACTCCTATCTGTAATTACATTTTAGATAACCATAATAGCATTTCAGACGAAATGGTAATTATATCCACAATAACATTAGAAATTGTAGGCCCATTTCAAAATAAAAAAAAATTTTGGTAGTCAAAACTAAATCCTTAAAATGTTTAAGTGTCCGCCGTTTTTAACATAAAAAGCTATCTATGATTGCAGATATCTGTAATTTAATTATTCGTAGTCAAAAATACATTTCATTTATCCACAATTATATTCTTCCTATCTACACATATTACGTCACGTTTGCCATTCATCTGAAACGTCCTTCTTGAATAGGATATCCAGATTAGCTAAAGCGATCCTCACGTCAATGTTATAACTACCGACATGGAAGACGTAAAATTTCTGGCTTCTAGTGATAGCATTTTGTCGTTACGGTAAGGCTTCATTCAGAAAGAACAGCGGCACGTTCACGGGATGAGCTGCGAATTCACGCGATATTTGGCAACTGGTGCGAGTGAGCAACGGTGAGTTTTAAAAGTTATGCCAGCGATGAAGTGATTTATATCTTCTGACAGACTGATGGATGGATGACGGCTATTAAAACTTATTTAGCCGTTGGAGATTTAAGGACTATCGTGCGATTAGCACTCTACTGATAAAGTTTCACATCAGTTAATCATTAGAGAGCGAAGATTAGCTGCAGACTGCAAATTACCAAAACAAAAAGGAAGGCACCGACTCTTTTTGGCGTTTTGTCAGATTATCCCGCTTTGAGGCTGCATGTCCACTGTAGCTAACAAGCCCTAAAATAATTAATGTCTACAAAGTGCTGTCAAACACTATACTTTAACTGAGCTTTTCATAACTACCCAGCAACGACAGTAGGTTTTCTCAGCCAATATTCCACAGCTGGCAAGCCATTTTAACATTTAATAGCTAGACTGGATATTTATTGTATATCAACAATTCAACTCTTCCTAGTCAAAAAGAACAATTCACATATCCACGATGACATTCTTCCTATCTACAATTGTCATTTCTGATATCCACAACGTCATTCTTACTAGTACAAATGATGTCACGTTTCCCATTCATGTGTATGGGGCTTTCAGTTTCAGATTTCCACATCATTCTTCCTATCCAGAATGAACATTCCAGATGTCTGCAATATGTTCACTGTTCATTCTGGATAGGAAGAATGATGTTGTGGAAATCTGAAATTGAAAGCCCCATACACATGAATGGGAAACGTGACGTCATTTGTAATAGTAAGAATGCCGTTGTGGATATCTGAAATGACAATTGTAGATGTCATTGTTGATATCTAATTGTTCTTTTTGACTGGGAAGAGTTGAATTATGGATATCTGCAATAAATATCCAGTCTAGCTATTAAATGTTTAAACTGGCAATTCAAATTTTTAAACTATTTTTGACATCTTTTATTTAGTTTTGACCAGTACAATCAAAGTTGTAGATATCTTGAAATAACATTTCTACTAGTACAAATTTTGTTGTGGCGTTCTTTAATTACCATTCTAGAGAATACAATTTTATCCAGTAGAAATGCTATTATGGATATCTAAAATGTATCTAACCCTAACCCTAACCCAATTACAGATGAGAATGTGGTTTTATTAAATGTTAAAGCTGCTTGCCATAACAGACTGTATAAAAACATAGTTTGGTATGTAGGCTACAAACGAGTCTTCCGGTGAAAACTTTTCAAAATAAAACAACCTGTGGCGCAATCATAGCTGGAGTCGAGCAAATCAGAATGGTGGCTATTTTCTTGAAGAAACACTGAAGCATTTATCCATTGAAATGTATGGCAGCCGCAGCGCCATCTCCTGTGCCTGAGTGGCGATTCAAAAGAAAAATTGGGGTTTATCTCCATGGCGGCAGGTAGAAATACCTCAAATGAAAGTTAATGTAAGCAGAGAATCTTCATTCTACAAGTAAAAAGCGCGCCACCTAGTGTCCAGGCCTCTAAGCGCGTTCATGTAATTTGCATTATCTGTTTCACCAGGCATGTTCAACACCAGTGGCAAAATTTGCACATGTAATTTAGATATAGATATTTTTTTTAGAGATTGCGGCTGTAGTATTGTGTAGAATTGTGTTCTATATTGTATTTACAGGAAACATTTTTGTATTTTATGTTTTTGTATTGTTTTCTTTTCGTTATATTTGTACTTTTCTTTTTTATCTTGCGCTCCTGACTGCAGAGCAAGTTTCCTATCTGTGATAATAAAGTGACTGGCTTGTACTTTGCATGAAAGCAGAACTATGCTGTAATACATTTTCAAGTTATGAGTCAGACAACACTATTGATAGGCTATGCTGCTTCATTTGTATGTACACTGTATCAACACATATTGCTAATTTAGGATTAGAGTTCATTTTTAACCTTGGAAACAGCAGTTCACAAAACAATCTCACTTTAGGTATATTATGATTATATTATATTTAGATACTATGATTTTCAGGTACTAGATTAAACAAATAATCATACTTAACTTGGACTCCTAATCGTCATTTTTGTCTCAAGATGAAAAACCAGAGCTCAGAAGTGTTGATATAACATTTCCCTTTGAAGGTTTAAATGCTAACTGAACACTACAAATTCATATTTTCTTTAAAAAGTATGCACGATAATTGTGTGTGCTAACATTCATTTATTTTTCAAACAGCACACGTTTTAATGCAAACTCATAAAATAGACAATGTTTATAAAGAATATATTAAATGACAATTTTCTATGTCAGATGTGATGACTGTGACCATTCAATTTAGCCTATTGGCTTTAAATACATTCACATACCAAACACAGAAAACAGATTAACTGATTTTGTGTAACAAGCCAAGTTGCAGGGCAAAAGAGAACAAGTGAAGAATAATCACTTTCACAAATTAAAATAGCAACAGAACTTTGAAAATGTAAAAATATTCTTTGCACATTGCTGCTTCGGACATTCTTGCCCCTTATCAGAGTGACATCCGTGGCGTAGACCAGCTGTCTACATACAGATGTATCTGTAGAGGCTGATATGATGCAGAAAAAGGGACGTTCTCAGAAAGGCGTAGCTTTAAAGTAGTCCTCCAGTGGAATGAGTGATATGCCTCCGATCCAGTCCTGCAGCCAGACCTGGATCAACTCCAACTTCATGAAGAACCACTTGTGTCCCACTGGCCACTTTGCCATCACAGGATGTCTACAAAAAAAAATAGCAACACATGAAGATACATGTGGCAAATGTTGTCGTTTCCCCTCCTTTTCAGGGTTGAAGGAAGCCAACATGTATTCATACACTACATCTACCATTATCTGAGTTACCTTGAAAACACTGCCTCCTTTGCAAACATGAGCTCCTCTGGGGATACCTCCACCATCTTGCCTGTTAGTGTGAGTCGAGCACATCTTGGATCTTCTGGATCATACACCATTTGCCTTGACACAGAATACCATGTTACCATTGTAACACACACATACTATAGGGGTTCTGGCTTTTCGGAGCCTAAGTAACTTGAAGTCATTTAATTTAGTCAAGGTTGGATCATCAACCAGGCAAAGTTGGCAACAAAGGGCCATAAAAGCTGTGTCAACTGATTTGTACTAATTATATTGATAAGTTTGAAAATAAGCACAAAATCAGCTGACATGATAAAGTCTTTCAGGTGGGTCCTGCTTTATTGCCCGTGCTGAAGAGGGTCCCTTTTTTAAGTTAGTTAGTTTCAATACCTTGATTATTTCAGTTGTGGGGGCCCAGTAGTTGATTTTTTTGCCTCAGGACCTTTTAGCAAATTAATCTGGCCATGAGTTTAGAGGTATAAATTAAAAGTTAGGGCTTACCTGCAGAAATCTCCCTCAGCCTCTGAGAATGTGAGAGAAGCGTAGGGGTTACTTTTCAGGTCTGATATGGTGTTGTCCATTGGAGTCACATAAAAATAGATGACTCCAGTGCTGTTGTCCAACGGTCCATCACTGACTGAGAAGATGTTCCCAAAGGGGAGACCTTTGATCTGTTGATATTAACACACACTCTGTAATCAATAACATGTTCAAAATTCAGAAACATTTTAGATGGGGTGCACTATAGGGTGACATGGACTCATATGACATGAGGAGTAGTGGAAGAAGTATTTAGATCCTTTACTTAAGTAAAAGTAGAAATACAGTGTAAAAATACTCTGCTACATGTACAAGTCTTTTTTGTTTAGTTGTGGGACAAGTTACAACTTTATCGTTCGTATTAGTACATAGTGACCTTGCATAAAGCATAACTTTGTATAACCCCTACCAAATCAGCCTCATATCTGAAAACACGTGCAAGGCTTCGAATCTATAATAATGCCTCATATTTTATATATTGATCAGTTTTGTAAGTAAAATCAAAGAGTGCAGAGAGTAAAATGTACAATATTTCCCTCTGAAATGTAGTGGAGTATAAGTAAACAGTTGCATAAAGTGGAAATACGCAAGTATCTCAAAATTGTACCTACAATACATGTACTTATAGTTGCTTTCGACCACTGGACCTCAGTATTTTAAAAACCTTTGCTATGGCCCTGCCTCTAATCACACTTTAGTTCATTATAAAAATATGTTTGATGCTTGGCTAGTTTAAATACGGAAAAGCATTTGATTGTATTCACACAGTAATTATTAAGCCCCAGTCCAGAGAAAACCTACATTAAACTAAGTGAGGACCATGCCTCCCAAGTGTGTGTTACCTTGTCTTGAGTTGAAATGGTGGACAGATGTCCCCAGTCACTGTAATGAGCTATGTATCTAGCAGTCCTGGCGGTCTCTTGGTGCGGAGGAGGACTGCTGTTGCCGGACTTCTTCACCTTCTCCAGTCGATATGAAAACAGGCGAGAGGAGATCTGCGCCACATTCTCGTTGTCCGGCTTGACTAGCTCTCCCGGGCTCTCCACGCTGTCTCCGAGGACGTTTGAGGACGGATAAGCCTGCTTCCAGAGCCCCGCACTGTCCCCCAGCAAAGCCGGGGCGACCTCATCCGATAGGTCCGCCTCCTCCACCACATCGTTGGAGGAGACGACCCAGGACACCGAGCTCCTCAGGGTGTAGCTTTGGCACAAACACAGGACATTGGCAAACACTGCCAAGGGAAAGTAACGGACAGTCATATCATTGAGCTACGACAATGGCCGCCCTCGTCCACTCGTTTGTTTACAACCTCACGTGTGTTTTGCTTTCGTAACACGAGGAGGTCTTTCAACAGAAAGCAGTTTTACAGCGACCCCTACTGACAAACCAGGGGCATTGGTTTTATAATTAATCAGAATAATAGAAAAACTTGCTGATTTATACACTGAAAAGCCGTAACGTTTTTGGTGGAAAGTAAACGTACATTTACTCAAGTACAAATTTGAGGTAGCTACTTAAAGCTACTTATGCATTTACATATTATATTAGAACTTAGAGTGACATTTTTGAAATTTGTATTCACTCATATTAACAACTATGCTATATTCTGCAGATTAAGTTTTTAGGTACAGCACTTATGATGATTTTATGTATTAATAGGATAACCAGTGGTTCCTAATCTGAGGGTCAGGACCCTCCAGGGGGTCCAAAGATAAATGTGAGGAGTTACAAGATGATTAAAGGGACAGCAAAAGCAAACATTTACTCTGACTTATTTCTTTAGGTATCGGAAAATCCTTCTATTTTACTTACTCAGTGTATTTTAATATTAACCACCCTGATCTAAATGTATAAGAAAGATTCAGCAAAGCTAATGCCATGCATGTAGTTGCAGAATATGCACCCAGACAATTAAGTATTGGTATGTGTTCAATGCATGCTCTGGTTTAAAAACTATATTAATGATATGCAGTGTAATCTAGCATTTAGACCTTAGTTCCAGGCAAGAGGACCAGCAATGATCCCTTTTCATAGTGATGATGTACAGCTCAGGGCAGGGTCTAGATTAGGCATGCAGGAGGGTGCTGTAGGCCAAGTAACTGGATGTCCCATCATGACATACTGGTACATCCCTGCTACATTTACCCAGGGAAAATCTATCAGGCTCAGAAGTTCTTGCACTTACTTTAATCATGTATGTGGTCCACACTCCACATATATCTTGGAAAAATGCTACAATTATATTAGGATTCTGGTTCTGTTCCACATTCACTCTTTATTGCCTCATCACAAGTAGTTAACATTATTTTAGTAAACGTTTTTGACAGATCTTTTCGGATGTTGAGGGAGTGTGTTTTTCTTGGGAGTTAATATCTGTATATTTTAATTTAGTCATTTGATATCTTCTCCTTAGCCGTCGTACATTTAGACACTCAAAAACATAGCAATGGACATTTTATTATTTAACAAACTATTAACAGCAGTGACATGCTGAATCACATAAAACATTATTCATCTTCATCATTTATCTTTACGTTTGTGGTGGAGCGATTATAATAAACCTGGACATTTTCAATATATACTCTCTGTCTCTCAATATAACATTAACACTTGATAGAATTGAATACAATTCAATACACAAACACAACAGCCTCAACAGAGCTTAATCAAAATCTTTCTGACAGACTCAACAAAAAAAAACATAATTTGTCTGTCTGTCTGTCTGTTTTCCCTCAGTCCATGGACTTATCACTCCAGGCCATTGACTTTCTTTTTGCCAGCTCCATCCAGGACGGCTGGCTGCTGTCAGACATGGACTGCAACACTGATGGCATTGTAGGTGACGATGAGGGCGATGACCCCACATTTTTACGCAGCCATTTGTCCTCACGAGGTCTGTCTGGAACTTTGGTGGGACTTGATTCTGAAAGAAAAAACTGTCACGTTGGTGCACATGGAGACACTAATTACTATTAAGTATTTCAACAGTTGCAATTAATGTGTGTCAACACACCTGCAGGTTTTACCCCTTGTCTTCCCTCTGGTTTTATGTCTTTGTTTAGAGGCATGGTTTTGACTGAAGCAGGGGATTCACCTGATGTCTGCACCTCTGTTTGAGCTTTCCTTAATTCCACCTGAGAAAAACCGAGTTAGATGATATGCTCTGGATAACGTTTCAGTTTAAAACAATAGCTGTTAAAGAATAAATCTAATGATATTCTATATTTCAATAATTGTCACCAAACCTCATGAAAAGACCAAAACCAACAAGGAATTAATCTGACTATCAAAGACCTTGTTGTCCAACAACTATTAAAAAAACAGAAATGAGTCACAACATTGACATATTCCTTCTAGGATGAATAAGGGCACTGTAGTTTATTTTGAGTTAACTCCACGCAATGTCGTATATTGTAAATACTCACTAGTGCACCAAAGCTAGACATGTTTTGTTTGGTTAATGTTTGCTAAAAACTACAGTGCCAAGCTGTTTTAAGAGATTGCTGAGCCTTTTTCAAACATGAAATTATGCCGATGGCCTTAGACAGGGTATGAAAGTCAAAGTATTGAGAGACAGACTATAGCTCTCTTGGTTATTTTGTTGATAGTAACAAAAAATATAGAATATCACCAGCCTTATCCTTGAATTGATTTACAGTCAAGCGCGGTGTGAAAGACAGTTACAAAGAAGTACCACAAACCCCCTTGGTTCCAGACGGAGTGGTCCACTCTGCCCGTTTCTCCAAAAAAGCAGCCTTTTCGCTTACTGACCCGGCCCAACCGGCCTGTCTTCCTGACTGTGATGCTCCCTCTTTTTCCTGCACAGTGGCTTCTCTTTCCCCTCTTCCAAAGGCAGAAACTGGAGGAGGAGCTGTGGCTGATGAGGTGGTAGAAACTGAGGTTGTTGATTTGAGCTGGTTGGAGGGATGAAGACCTCGATTGCTCCAGGCGAGTTGCTGCTGGCCCGATGATAAGTAAGATTGTGCAAGAGACTGTGTGACACTCCCTTGTGTAAACTGAGATGAGGTTTCTGATTGTGTAGAGGAGTGCAAGGGAGACTGGGTTGTCCATGGGTTGGTCTGTACAGCTGGATGAGATGCAGAATGTGAGGCAGACTGAGGTTCACTGATTTGTTTTAATGATTGTGGTTCTCTGGAGGTGTTTGAGTGAAGAGGAGGCGTCTTCTGTTGCATTAGCGATGGTTTGACAGTCTGTGCTTGACTTCTATTTTGCACTGTTTCTGCTTTGAGTGCATCCGTTGATTGTTGACATGCAGCCTCTGGTGATGTTGTACTTTGTTGTATTTTTACAGTCTGTGTCTGTACTTGTGCTCCGGTCAGTGTCTCCATTTGGACTTGTGGTCGAGCCGCTGTCTGCACCCCTGTAAAATCTCTGGGAAGTCTACTAGTAAAAAGGTGCTGAAGGCTTCTGGTCTTTTCCATTGCCAAGCTCATCCAGGACACCTCAGATGAGGATGTTTGGGGGGCAGCCTGGGACTCCTGGGGCGCTGTGATGGCAGTTTCAACTTCTTTGAGGTTTGAGGATGTTGTTTGGACTTCTGTCGCCATGATGTGAGGATTGCTGGTAGATGGCGGGTTATGCTTAACTGGAAGGGAGAAGCCCGATGGGGTTGGATCTAAGGAGTGACACAGTTCAGTTAGACACACTTGGCAGCTCTGTTAAAGTTAGCCTGAGTGGTATGTAAGTAAGTGCAAAGGTCCCCTGTGGTCAGTACAAATTGTATTACTCCAGAGTGATTATTTACTATGTGCAATTCATAGTGCGCATGTGTGCAATGTTTAACCCTATAGGGAACTGAAAATAGGTTTGCACATAAAAGAAATAATCTTTTTTAGGTGAACCTGAGATTAAACATCTTCTACATGGTGAAATTACTTATATTTTTCAGAGACTTACCTGTCAGTCGGAGGTCTCTTATTTCCAGTCTTTTTTGTTTGTCACATTGCTCCTCATACACTGGTGGCTTTGAGTTACGATTAGAAGAGGTATCAGACCGAAATCTCATCGACAGAGATGTGGAGCGCAGTTTAACACCAAACGCTTTCTTTCCTTCCTCCTCCTCGACCTCCTGTGCTTCCGCCGCCTCCTCCACCACCTCCTGGCTGTTCTCCTCCACCTCTGCAGCGCCTGTATCTGCGCTCACATTTTTAGATGGTGTCGTCACTGATTCCATGTTTTTGAGGCTGTCCCTCCTGTCCCATGGAGAAACTAAACTTTTGTGTGGCGCTTCCTCTTGTCTAAGTCTTCCCACAGTAAAAGGGGCCCCTCTCAGTTCTTCCTTTTCCCTCATGCTTGAAAAGCATTTATCCTTTGTTCCCCCGACTGTCTTGTGCCTGGCTTCAGTGTTTCCCAGCACTCCCACAAAACTGCATGATCGGGGTCTTTCTCCATCCTGGTTTTTGGCAGTGGTGTTGGCGAAATGGAAAGACCCAGATCCTGGGGTGGGTCTCTTTATTCCTTTTGTGCTTTCTGTCTTGCCTTGAACCTGCTGGTGAACTGAGCTGAAGGGAGTGGAGTGTTGGTCAGAGGAGACTTCAGCCTTGTTGAGAGTATTTCTCTTGTCATGGGACATTAATTGTATTTCAAAATCCTCTCTGTTGTCCTTCAGTTCTGACTGTATAAAAGATGAGTGTGGGCGTTCTCTTGGCATTACATCCGCTGGTCTGTGAGGCTTAACTCTAAGTACCTGGGAGGGTATGGAGGGCAATGTCCCAAGAAGAGCTTGGTCCTGTTGGGAAAATGTTAGGCCGGATGATTTGGATGCTGCCTCTGATATGATTGGTGCCACCTCTGGGGATTTTGAAGGAAGACGCTGAGACATAAAAGGAGTGATGGCCCCTTCTTGTTCTGTTTCCAATGTCACCTCCTCTTCAGTACTAAGCTGCCGCCGCCGCCACACTTCTTCTCTTACAGACTCAGGGTTGTTGGTGTTGTTAAGGGTGTGTAAGTGAGATTTAGAGTGATTCTGTAAAAAAAAAAAAAAAGTAAGGGGAGGTGCATGAAGGGTGTGTTTGTCTTCATTAACAATATATAAAGGTGAAAACATGTTTACTCACTGCAGCAAGTGTCTTCTTGGTGTTGGTCCTCTGGTTTCTGGGCTTGACAGACATCCGGTGGCGTGCAGCAGAGGTATCCAGGCAGGGGGTGAAGTGGGCTGGAGAGCTGAAGTCTATCGGGGGCTCCACAGCAGAAGAAGAGGAATGGGAGGAGACAGAAAGAGGCAAAGGGAGAGATGGAGTCAGGGGCATAGATTTGGTTGGTGCAGGTTTGGGGATGGGTGAGAGCGGACGAGAGGATGGCTGGGATGGGGTCTGAAAAGGAAGGAAAGTCATAATACAGTATAACACTGCAAAAGCAAAGTGAACATGAAAACACATACCTTTATTGATTGTATTTATTCCCAAAACCTAACACCAAGCTGACCGCATCTGACTATATCTATTAAGGCTGGCTATATTCTACTTTTTTTTTTATTATTGTAAACCGATCTCCTGAAAAGACCAAAAGCTATAAACACAGCACACCGTTAGGTTGCTTCATTATGGTGAACATGGGTACTCTAGTTTATTTTGAGTCAATCCCACATACACCGTCCTGCTGCCGTAAATACTCACTACATTAATCTATGTCTAAAAATAGTCCCTGACAAATGCACTATTTACTATTTAGCAATGTTTGCAAAAGAAATTGCAGTGCCCAGCTGTTTAGGTATTAAGATTTGCACCTTAAGTAGGAATAAATAAGTTTGTTTGGGGCTGAGTGTCTCAGACAAGGAAGTCAGACAGTATTGAGAGATGGACTGAAGCAGCAACCTTTTCATGGAGTTTGTTGACAATAAGAAAAATAAAGAATATCCCAAGCCTTATCCTTTAGCCATTGCATTAAACTAAACAAATCCTAATCTCAGACTTGAATCTCAAGAATTTAGGATTGTCAAAAAGTCCAGAATTTAGAGTGATGCTCTCCTTGCAGTGTGTTGGGTTTGCATTACGACATAGAAGAAACATAAATTCACACAAAGAAACACACATGGATACATTCACACGAGTATTGTACTTACTGCACTGCTAAGCAGGCATAGGCAAGATGTTTGCATGAATGTTGCTACACACTGGGAGTATGCTACTCGCTTCTACGCTTTACTTCCTACCACTCACTGCTAAACTAAAATGGCTATAGCTCCTGGTGACAGTGTGGCAGTTGGATGGAGTAGAGCCAAAATGGTTGGTGAAAAGTAAAGAGTAATAGAGTCTGATTGATAAATCCACTCAGGAGGAACTCTGAAAATCATAACGCACCCTCAAATACTCCTAAACTGCACGTGGACTGATCAAATAAGCAGATAACTGACCATGTGTCACTTAAGTGGGATAATAAATCACCTTGCTTAGGGCTCCTGAGATTTCAGGAGGGCTGTGGGCAAGGCTGTCATACTCAGAGCGGCTTCCCAGATCCTCTGGACGTCTGATTGGCAGAACGAGAGGCGGCGGCCCCAAATGCAACTTCTGTTGCTGAAGTTTAATCTGTGATACCAGAGGCACAGTTTTTTTTTTTTTTTAAATAAGTACATTTGTAAAGGCCCAACAAAATGCCTAGCATAAAAGACTATACCTGCAGAGCTTTGATCTTGCTGTGAACGTTCTCCTGGGATAAGACCCTGGCTGGTTCAGTGTCTGTCAGGACCAGATCAGCCAGAAAGATGCTGTCATGGGACAATGCCCGTGATCCCATCATCCCCTGGGAGCAACTATGGAAGCCAGAGTGGAAGAACAGAAGAGTTGTAAAGGCATAGACTGGAAATCAGGACAGAAATGGAGCTGTAAAGCAAACATTTACAAGACCATATAGACACTCACGCCAAATCTTCATTTGATCCGAGTCCTTTTCCTGCAGTAATATCACTGGCTGATTGGCTGAGTTTGGCGTCTACCTCTCCCCCTCCTCTCTTACTCCTCCCGAAGAGACGAGTTTTCAGAGCCTTCAGTTTGGACTTTTTACGTCCTGACAGAGATTGAAAAAAGAGACTGATTCAGGTCACAGCAGCTCACACACACATGCGCCAAACTAACAGTCTTTTTTTTTTTATATTCTCTGTTTTAACTGTTACATCAGACACACTGACAATAAATGGTCCCTGATGTGTGCTAGTAGTCACATGTTTCAGTGTTATGCTGACCTTTATTCTGATTGCTAATGATTGTCAAAGACTTGCTTCCTCTTCACGATAACACTCTTATGTAAAACTTCATGACAGATAATCTCACCTGGAATGTCCTCGGTGCTTCCATCTGTATCTCTAGAGAAAGACTCCATCGGTCTGATCAATGAAAGAAGTGCAGAACAGACGACAGGAAAGTGTGTAAAGAAAGGCACCGATAATGAGAAACAACTGTGACAAAAACCTCAGGCATACAGTTTTTGGAGGCTGTTGTCACGTGCTAGAGGGCATCTAACGTGGTGTGAATCCGCCAATGGTTTGTTTTCTGGCAGGCACGTATATGCACTTAATGCACTGGTGTGATAGCTTGAAGGTGTGACTCTGGACTTGAGGTTCAAAGGTTTATTGGCATATCAGGAACGGTACAAACCTTTACTGTAGCTAGGCAGGGCGTGCTGAGGAGCCTTTATGGTCAACAATATATAATCAAAGAAGCTTTTACTATTAAAAGGACCATTAAAAACACATTAAATGCAGTGTCATCAAGAATAAAAACACACTATGTAGGTTATAGAGGAGGTATTGGTATTTTAAATATGGCATTGCTCTAGAAGGAGTACACATAAATATCACGCTGTCACAAAGCAGTGCAGCCTGGATAATATTTTGTGAACACAGCAAAAGCTAAAATCTTGCTCTCAGACAGCTTTACTTATGCAACACTTTGTCTGACAAACATCCAGATTTGGGTTGATATGTTACTGGGTGCAAGATTCAGTGCAAGGTGCGTGTTTTCATTTTTCGTTCATTTTTACAGACTTCCTTTTGTACCCTGCCAGTCATGTAGTTTTCAACTGTACTGATCAGCTACTCGAGTAGCCGAGGAACTTTTAATAGAGCATGATCCTGTACAGCATCTGTGTCTGATAAGACAAGATGGGGCAGGTTATGAATAAACATGCAAAGTCCACACTGCACCTCTCATATCACCCAGCCTGCCCTCAGAATACAAGCACGCCCTATTAAGAAAGGATGTAACGGTATGAATAACCTAGGACACTGACACAAAAAATTGGTTGTGACTTACACAACATTTGAACCTCTTGCCCAAATACATTTTAACATGTGTGGGTTTTCCACCAGAACACTGAATGAAACTAAAGTGCAAATGAATCAGGCCATATCTCAGAGTTTTATCATCCAGTGAGCCAAGCTATAGCCCCAAACCAAAACAGCGGATAATCAAGTGGATTACTGACATTGCAGAGAGATCCTTGTGATTTCACAGTACCATAATCCACACAACAGCTTGATCATAAAATTCCCATGCCAGGTACTGTATACTCTTCCTTCTCTATGTTAAAACACACATTCACACACCGTTTAGGGCAAAATTGAGTAAACTTACCCAACGCCTAATAGCAGCGGCTTTGCTTCTCTTCCTCCTCTTTGTCCTCCTCTCTGGGCCGAGTTGTCTTGTCTCAGCTGTGTCACTGTCGTTATGTTTAAACCTCAGGCTTGAGTCGTCCAAATCTGCAGACGGAGGAAGATGCAGAGGGAAGGGAGCGAGGGAAGTGGAAGGAGAGAGAAAAACATGCAGGGAGAAAGAGAAAGAGAGCGAGAGAAGGACACTCCATGACAGGGTAAGCAAATGCACAAAGAGAAAAGAGGACAGAAGAGAATAAGAGCGAGAGAGAGAGAGAGAGAGAGAGAGAGAGAGAGAGAGAGAGAGAGAGAAATATACTCCATTACATTAGTGGCACACTGTGGCCCTCTGCGCTAAGCTCCTTATAAAACGCTAACCTGATTTTAGGCCCAGAAATGAGAGTAGAGGAAAAAAAAAAATAAAGCTTCAGTTGGAAAGAGGGCAGGCTGCAGGAATTACGGCTCATAGGACTGTTTACACATTACACCGGGTTGCTACACCCCCAGGAGATCACAGAGGGGAGTGTGTGTGTGTGTGTGTGTGTGTGTGTGTGTGTGTGTGTGTTTCTTTTCAACAAAAACTTAAAAATTGAAAAAAACACACACACACCAACCCAGATGTTTGTTTTTAGAAATATATGAACGTAATGTATGTAGTGTACTGTATGAGTGTCCATACTGCTCTTTTTGAATGCATAAAAATGGACCTTTGTTGCATGTTTCAACTATATCTCAGCTGTAAATTGTCTAAAGTCAAAAAATAACCTAAAAACAACAAAAAGTGAATCTTTCAGTAATACTGGTAAGAGACAAAGCTATCCCACACATACATTTTATAATCAATGTGTTTTAACGGTGAATCCAATTGTCTACACATTCATACAAGATAACACTGAGAGATGGGAGCACTATCTAGGCCACTGGGCTACAATCAGTGAGAGGGAGGGCAGCAGGAAGAGAAAGGCAAACATTTGCATCCATATGTTTTTATGTCTAAGTGTGTGGCCGAGCAGCTTCTGTGATGAGGCTCCTCATCACACAAATCCTTATCTCTTGCACCAGAATATAAACCCAGCCAGTGACATCTGGTTTACATGCAACCAACAGCATGTTTACAGAACACAGTGACATAAGAGTCTTGGATGTGGTTTTATTCATGGTTTTATATATGGGACAACATGTATGTTTATTTTATCTTAGAATGTGATTACAGCTGTAATACTTCAGTATGTGAAAGCTGTTTGCACATAGGCCTATTGAAATACACTTGCACTGCTTCTCGCACGTCAGCCTTTTGTACTCGAGGATGCTCATTGTCTGCTCTTAGAAAACAAAGGCAGCGATGTGTGTTACAGTTATGGTCATCTCTGATTCATGTGGTTCCCTGATGGATTATATTTCTTCCCCTCAGAGCCCAGATGAGGACGGTACACATCGAGATTAAGGGCGATAGATAATCCGATCACGGCGCTGTTTGAAGTCATGCAGGTTTCCATTCATTCAAACAAACTGTTCCCCATGAAAATTGAATGAGGGAGATACTTTTTTTATAGGGGAAATATGTGTCATTAAATTAGCCTACATAAAACTAGACTCATATTGGAGTTGGCTAAATATGAGTTTTAATCCTTTACAGTGTGCCTACATCCAGCAGCAGTTGAGATTGTTGTGTAAAGGAGAATAAAACATGTTTTTTAATATCAGGCCAATCTGATAAAGCTGCCGCTACAGTAAGGTTTTGTGGCGTTGCACATTTCAAGCAATTTGAAATAATGGTTAATGATGTGATGCTATTTGAATGACTAAGCAATACAGTTCATCCTTGGAAATAGCTACAGTTGTGTCTAGAATAATAGCAGTGTGTTTAAAAAAAAGTGAATAATGCTCAAAATCTTTAGAATAGCTTTTAATTCCATAATATCAATGCATTGGGAACACTGCACATTCAATTCCAAATCAAAACATGACCAAAAGTTGATCAAGTTTGTGTTATACCTTTACAGAAAGTGAAGAAAAAAGGAATATTAGGCTGTTCAAAAAAATAGCAGTATTTGCATTTTTCTTTACAAACTGAAAAATGTCTCAAGGGTTTGCTTTACTTTGAATCACTGCACTAATATTTAGTTGCATAACCATTATTTCTGAGAAGTGCTTCACATCTGTGTTGCATGGAGTCGACCAACTTCTGGCACCTGTGAACAGGTATTCCAGCCCAGGACGATTGAACTACATTCCACAATTCCTCTGCATTACTGGGTTTTGCCTCAGAAACAGCATTTTTGATGTCACCCCACAAGTTTTCTGTGGGATTGAGGTCTGGGGATTGGGCTGGCCACTCCATAACATTAATCTTGTTCATCTGGAACCAAGACTTTGCTCGCTTACTGGTGTGTTTTGGGTCATTGTCTTGTTGAAAGACCCATTTCAAAGGCAGTTCCTCTTCAGGATAAGACAACATGATCCCTGGTATGCGATAAATAGGCCCAACACCACAGTATGAGAAACATCCCCATAACATGATTTTTGCACCACCATGCTTTACTGTCTTCACAGTGTACTGTGGCTTGAATTCAGTGTGTGGGGGTCGTCGGACAAACTCTCTGCGGCCCATAGACCCAAAAAGAACAATTTTGCTCTCATCAGTCCACAGAATGTTGCCCCATTTCTCCTTTGGCCAGTCAATGTGTCCTTTGGCAAATTTCAACCTATTCAGTACGTGTCTTTTTTTCAGCAATGGGACTTTGCGGGGGCTTCTAGCTGATAGCTTTGCCTCACACAGCCTTCTTCTGATCGTAACAGTACTCACAGGTAACTTTAAGTCTTCTTTGATTTTCCTGGAGCTGATCATTGGTTGAGCCTTTGCCATTTTGGCTATTCTTCGATCCATTCGAACGGTAGTTGACCGTTTTTTCCCACGTCATTCAGGCTTTGGATGCCATTTCAAGGCATTTGAAATCATTTTGGCTGAGCAGCCTATAATTTTCTGCACTTCTTTATATGTTTTCCCCTCTCTAATCAACTTTTAAATCAAAGTCCGCTGGTCCTTAGAGCAATGTCTGGAACGACCCATGTTGCTGAGTATTTCAGTGTGAAATGCACTATAACCAGCATGCACAACATTTGCTTCCTTCCTTCCTTAAATATGGTCCATAATTGACACCTGTTTCTTCACAGAATCAATCACCTCACTAATTGAACACAACACTGCTATCATTTTGAACATGCCCCTTTCAATTACAGATTCAATTACACAGAATGAGCAGCATGCATGTCATGCCTGTTGAGTCTGTTGGTTTTCTATGACTCTACAACACTTACTAGTAAATTATTTGCTATGTAGAAATATCACTTCTACCAAAAAAATTGATTTATGAGGTTAGTGATGTTGGACTGCTATTATTTTGAACACAACTGTATTAAGCCAAGGAAGTCCATAGTGCTCAGAATAATGCAAAGTTTAGACATCCGTTCGTCCTAATACGTTCCATGACAACTGACTGAGCCAACTCTATCTGCTGATGAAGACCGTGTGATATGGTCAAAAGCCCAGGAGCAGGCGAGTAAATAGGTCTTGAGTTAAGATTCTTTTGAAAACTGGAAATAGTAGGTTGACTTTCTAATCTGCTACAGTTTGTGTGTTAGCTTTGTATACCAAGACACACCGAAATCAGACTTCATGGAGTTAAATATAGTTCTAATCAGGCTTAGTTATTAATCTTGTAAAACTCCTTTTTATTATTATTATTATTATTATTATTTTATTTTAATTAGCATGAGAGACCCTGAATATAAAGTAACTGGACAAGATCAAATCATGGTTAAAATTGAATAATAACACACAGACAAATTTTATGATATTATAAAAGCACTTTAATTATAATTTATGAATGTTTTAATTTATTTTTTCCACCAGATGGCAGTATGGCATCCTAAAAAGCAAATAATAGAAAAGTTTAAAACAAAGTAATAGAAAAGAACCCAAAATGACTCTTTGACACAGTTTGACTACAGACAACACTGAAGAAACCATACAAAATTATACAGTTGGTTGGAATTAAAGACATACCAGTGTGATAAAAAAACACATTGTAAAACCTGATAAAAACTGCTTGTTACACAGTTGGTATAAGGCTGATCAACATGCACCTGTATGTTAAGGCAAATCCAACAACATGTCTGTGCGTTTTGAGGGCAGGTAAGTACATTAAGATTCAAGCTTTATGAATCTCATAGTGTTTTTGTGTGTTTGGTGTGAAAAATGTCTACGTTGGTCTCTTGGCACTGCCTGAGGTCATAGTCACAACAGCCAATAGAGAATCGGCCCTGGGAGATAAAAAGGAACACTTCTTACAACCAAAACTCAACATGTTGATACACAGACATTCAGCACCGTAATTCAATGGCAGCAATAGAGAAGGATGAATATTAATTAGTATGAAGTCTCACTTTAGGTCTCTTGAAGTAATCCAGCCCTCTTCCTATCTTGATGATCCAACCATTGTCAAACCTAAAAACACAATTCATTTTGGATTACTGCCATACATAAAGCCCCAGTCACAGAGAATGGAGTGCTGATGTAAAGGTAAATCCTATAAACTCAAGCAAGAATTTCTTTAAAAAGAAGACTCCATCATTTGAAAACAATTCTGAGGCTATACAGTGTCGTATTTTGGTATGAAATTGTTTATATGTCAGTTGCAGCTGTACCTGATCTCCCTGTCATGTATAGTGGAGGAGTACTGCAGAGCCAGAGTCACTCCCTGAGCACTGAGACTCTCTTTCAGCTCAGCCAGAGCGCTGCTCTGCTGACTACTATCCGCCTGCAGAACGGGACGAATGGCATTAAAACAACAGAACTAACTGAACAGAAGAGACCGCTACAGCTGTCATGCATTCACTACATAGTGTGACCTCATTAGTTAAATAACCTACTTCATCCTGTGAAGTGAGGAGATGGATCTTTTTCACCTTGCAGGGCGCTTTCAGCAGCATCTCACAGTACCGCAGGAAGTTGTACAACTGTAGTGGAGAGGAGGGAAAAGGGGTTTGTTTGACATGTTAGAATGAGTTTGGTACAGTTATATGTCAAGACCAAAATAGCTATAAACATTAGGGGTGGGGGAAAAAAATCGATACAGCATAGTATCACGATATTTTCCGTGGCAATACTGTATCGATACACAGACGCCAAGTATCGATCTTTTATTATATATGTGTTGGTCAGTTCTGTTTGTTTGCATATACAGAGGTTTACTCCTCGATGCAGCGGGCCCGGGTTTGACTCCGACCTGCGGCCCTTTGCTGCATGTCATTCCCCCCTCTCTCTCCCCTTTCATGTCTTCAGCTGTCCTGTCAAAGAAAATCATCTTTAATATCGTATCGGGACATAAGGGACCGTTTGGTATTTATGGAATGGACCACCGGAGGAAAATAGGGGAGGGTCATGTCTTTTTATTCTTTGTTGAGGGGAGGGTGCTTGGTTGTTAAACCAATTTTTGTTTTATTAATCAAGTAACTAAAAACATAATGTATAGACTGATTGATAATAAAAAATAATTTGTAGTTGCAGCAGCCCTTGAACAAAGCAAAATAAAAGAAGCCAAATCCAGCTTGAAACAAAGAGGAAAAAACCTGCACAATAAAGTAATGATGAAAACTAAGATCTTACTTGGTGGGTGTGTCGTATGTATGGGTCTTGTACCCAGACCTCTGTGAGTAAACTGCTCATGTATGGCTTGAACAGAGACTCGTAGCTGTAACCAGTAGCATCCTCAGCTATTCTAATCTGCTCATGGTATTTCCCATCTGCCAGGAGAGGTAGCACAGTAAGAGACAAGAAATGGAAGTAAGAGGTCTCTCTCACACTCACACACACACACACACTGAAGTAGTAAGAGTGGGTAACAAATACAGAAGCAAACTTAGGGCCCTTAAAATGTTTAGT
Source organism: Sander vitreus (assembly GCF_031162955.1). NCBI lineage: Eukaryota > Metazoa > Chordata > Actinopteri > Perciformes > Percidae > Sander > Sander vitreus. The sequence continues at coordinate 19,835,718 of NC_135865.1, forward strand.
TTTCAATTGTGCCATGTGAATTACTTGGTTTGTTGGACAATGATTCATTGAATTTGTATATGCACCACTTAGCCTTGTGTCAAATGCACATGGTTCATATATTTCAAGATAAGACCATTTTTACCAAAAAAATAAAAAAGTAATTTCAGTGGGTCAATGGGGACCCACAGCAGGTTAACCCAGCCGTGGCAGGGGCAGATGCAGACTTTGCCAGGTTTGTTATTCATCCTTTAGTGGTTGTATTAATTACCTTCTTTCATCTGGTTCACATGAGCTTTGATTTGCTCTGCTCTGTCCATGTAGCTCTTTATCTTCTCTCTGTAGTGGCCTCTCTTTGAGTCATCTTTCACAGCTGCTGACAGAAGAAGGAAAACAAAATGAAGTTACGGTTCGTACCTCATTATGCGGCCTCTGCTGTGTATATGTATACCTTTCATCGCGTCTATAAGCAGCTGGATGCCTTCCTGGTAGCAGACAAGAGACTCCTGGAAGCGGTCGCTGTGATCGAGCTCCACTGCCCGCTTAAGGACGGAGATGGCGGATGTCTCCATCCCTGTCACATGGTTTTGTGTCATTATTCTCTCTATCCCTCGTCTTTTTAGAGCTTCTATAAAACCAACAGAGTATTCATTCTTATCTACTGTCAGGAAAGTCACTGAAAGAAGTGGCACCACCTTCTACCTTGATAGCTACATAGGTGCGCCACAAAAATATTTTCCGTAGAAACGTAATGGTGGAATAATGGTCCACGATGCTTATAAGGGTGCAGTTAACATAAACATACATTTAAAACATCTATATTTTAATCATATATTATAAAATGTAAATAGTGCATTTACCGTTTATAAAATCTCAAATATAGTTTAAAAATAGTTCTAGGAACTTTGTTCTGGGAACATTTGCCATATCGGCGCGGTTTCAATGTAACCCCTCGATGTTTCCGGTTTATACATCCATGGAGGAGACTAAACTGTCATGATGCTTACTGATGCAGTTGTTTTTCAGCTCTTGAATTAATGTTGTACGTGTGAATTTGATGTATATATAGTTACGTTTGTGTTTTTATTCATACCGTTAAGTTACGTTTGATCCACGCGCTTATTTTGCGGTTAGCAGGGCTGGACGTTAAAGGTAACCTTGGCGTGCGTGACTAGTTTTTTGTACCTGGGGCCAGTTAACAGTAAAACTACGGATAATTAAAACATGTCGGGTGTCTGTCACGGTTTGAGCTCTTTATCAGTCAAGGTAAGAACAATATTTGTTTAATGTTTCAACTGTTCCATTCTGACAGGATCAAATAACGTGTTCTGTATTTTTAAATTAGGACAATCGATGTCGATACGGTGGAGGTATTTGTATTTAAATGTGAGAATTTACTGCACTGCTTTGTCTTAAAATATATAGTAAACGGTTTGGCTTTTACAAAACATTTTACAATATATTTTCAAACTCTAATAAGCTGACAAAACTTGCTGCTATGCTGAAAGTTGCACACAAAATAATCTGTGATAAATTGTTTCTAAGGTCATTAAATTGTAAATAGAGGACACTAATAATACGTAATAGGGCTACATCTTCAGCCTGTTTTTTATTTTTGTAAACCAGCAAATTGTATTTGTATTTGAAGGGTTCAGTGCACGATTCAGAAAATGTCCGTATTCGATATCGATTTTTAGGATCAAGATTGGATTCAAAATCGATTTTCGATTCAAAAACGATTCTCGAAAAAAAAAAAAAAATTCAATGTGATTGCAGTAGACATACAATTAAAAAAAATATGAATCGATTTTTGGAATTCTATGAATCGATTTTGTATCGGTAGAGCTTGCAAAATCTGACAGTTAACAAATGTATTATTGTCTCATGTCATATCATTCCAACCCTACAGGACGCTGTATTTGTGTGCTCCTGTATCAGAAAACAAATCTGCCTTTTAGCCTATGCCAATTACCCCTCTTTGATTTGAATCTGTTTTACAGTTCCTGTCAGAAGCTACGCTTTTGTCACCTTGCCCATGGTTTGTGTCTGCACGCAGCAAATTTACCAAAGCAAGAATCCCAAAAGAGGTAAGAATGAAGTCAAAAGCCCCAGGCATGTCATTAGTTATTTAATATACTGCTTATTTGAGAAGGAATTTGCAACATTTTGTCAACCAACCAAATTTGACTAAAGATAGTAGTTTAGATTGTACTTACATAGTATATATATTGGTAGATTGGATTAGTTATGATGCTTTGTTCGGCACTTCTAAATGATTAAAGCATCACTTTGGCTCATTTGCTCTGTTCAAATGATCCGTCCTTTTTTCTTCGCAGCTTTTTGCAGAGAGGTCAAAAGAACATGAGAAATATGAGGGAGATCCAGACCAACCTCATAAACTGCATATAGTGACACGAGTCAAAAGTACGATGCGCAGACCGTACTGGGAGAAAGAGATGGTGAAACATCTTGGGCTTGAGAAGGTACAGCTCTTGTGCTATTCCGTTCAACAAGAAAGTATTTAACATTAGATTTGGGAAATATGATATTAACATGTATTGTTTAGGACTACTTATGTGTTAATTGGTATGTTCAGTGATTTTTATGATTGGAAAATAAGCACCTCAATAAGCGTTATACACAGTGGCCGTTAAAGCTATAGTGCGCAGCTATTTTTTATTACTGCACGTCCGTCACACTTAAAAGCCATTGCCAAATAAGTTGATACAAAGCTTAACAAAACTCTCTGTATTTCTCAGTATGGCTATGTTTAGAAAATGGTGTAGTCTGGCATCTTTCGTGCACAGTAGCTCGAGTGAAGATAATTACCTCCTCTGAAGAGTTTTTTTTTTTTTTTTTATCCTCCGTGTCCTCCTTGGCTACAAGCAGCTCCGTGGAGGAGGGGTGGGGGTGGTGCCATAGGCTTGCTTCGTGTGGCTGCAACGTCAATGTTGTTGTCATTATTTAGAATTCCTCATGAGGGAGACAGAAACTACGCACTATAGCTTAACCCTGCCTTGTAGACTGACAAAAACTGCTTTGGGATGATCCCTAAAATAGTTAGCTGTGATTGTATCACCTCAAGCAGATGTAGCATCTGTCCACTATAGAGGCCCAAGGAACATTTATTAAAACATCTTCTACAGGCAAAAATCAATTTGTAACTTGTAACACTCTCTGAACACAGTCTCTGATTTTCCTCTCCGTTTTCTCTTTGTTGTGTATTTAGGCACATGTACCTGTAATTCACAAAAATACACCTGCAGTCAATAGCCAACTGAAATTCGTCAAGCATCTTGTCAGGTAAGATTAATGTAACATCTGCCTTAAATGAATGGTTGTCAAGCCTCTGCTAATCATTAAAGCATTTGTCTGGACGTTTTAAAAAGACTGTTTGTATAATTTCTTGTCCCTCAATCGTCTCTTCGTGGTTCATTCAGGATCCAGCCCCTGAGGACGCCCTATGGACTCCCTGCTGAACAGGACATGGGTGACACCTACATTAACAGCAAAGGAGAGTTGATTGTTCGTCGCCTCCTCCAACCTGTAGACCCCAAGGCTATCGAGTCTTAGCTCTGCTTCCAATCATTACAATTCATAGTTCAATTGTTCATAAATATCATTAAAAAATCTTGTGCTCCATAGCTTCCTGTTCTGCTTCCACTAAACTGAGAAACTTGTTTGGTTTAATGGGTTCTAGATTTACTCAATAAATGTTTAAATACACACTAATCAGTCATACAGATTACAAATTAGGAACAGGTGATGAACATGTAGACCTTTTAAAATGAAATGCAGCCTGTTTCCTTTGCGTTTGTAAGTTCCGTCTCACCTTCTCTGTTGAGTCAGAGTACCAATGGAAATGGGTTAAACCTTATTTCAGCTGCACGAGGGGGTTCACTCACACAGGCGTTTATTTTAACAACTAGACCTCTTTTCAGGATTGGAGCTGTGCCAATTCCGTACTACATACAAATTGTTTAAATCAGGGATCTTCAACAGGGGGTCCGGGACCCCTAGGGGGTCATCCAAATAATTGTTCAAGTTTTTTTCAAAAATTACAAAGTTAACATGAATCCAACATATTAGCAAATATAAATCCCCACTGTTTACTGGCCTATAGGTAAGGTAGCCACCCACATACAGTTAATAAGGATTCACTCTGCCATGTATATGTGTAACATTAAAACGTGATTTATAGAATGCCAACAATTATTAGGGAAGTTTGGGGTCCCCTGCTGGAGCTGCTACCTCGACCCGACCCGGATAAGCGGATGAAGATGGATGGACAACAATTATTAGGCTATTTTACTTTAATAGCTTAGTATTCTATGCAAAAAAAAGGTATGGCAAATCCACCATTATAATAGCAATCTGCCATGGAACAAGCGCGCCTGCTTTTAAAGGGAATGTGAGATAACGCTCCGATTGGTTTATTGCACGTTATGCCCAAACCACACCTACGAGTAATGTAGCTACTTCAGACCAACCCATTTTAGATTTGCGTCGGGTGCAAGAGTCATCCGCCCACAAAGCTACTTGCGTTTCAGATCGTTAAAATAGGGCCCCCAGTGTTTTACACCCATAATAACTAAAACAGGATGCTACTACATCAACTTCTCTCATCTGTCTCTCACAAGTACCTCAACTGTATAGAAGAACTATACAAAATCACAGAAGCATACCTTTTTTTATTCACATTTTTTATTAAGTCTGCATTAATCAAGTCAAACTCTTGCTACAAGGAAATGTGATGCTAAAAGATGATCTTGGCAATCATGCATCATGGTTTCTGTTCAAACATCAGACTTGCATGGTTACAAGGAAACACATGAAATAAACAGAACTACCCAAATGAGCACAGCCGTAAGTGCATGTATTTAATTTTTTTTTGTTCGAATGTAATTCATTAAATAAGGGTAAGACAAAAAGCGCTTTTATAAAAAAAAAAAAAAATTGATATGGTATATTAAAATAAAATCTGTTATGAATGGGGAAAGTCACTGAGAGAAGGGGAGCCGAAAAATGAAAGCGGGCTGTCTGCTAAACTTTATTTTCCTTAAAGGAGGTAGCCCTGAGAGAAAAAAAACAGACGACTGTCGGTGCTTTTCAGTCATCTTCAGAATCAGAATCAGAGTCGTAACCTCCCCCTCTGATGGTTTTCTTCTCCACCTTTGTGAACTTTGTGCCTGACCTCTGTGTCATTGTAGGAGGCTCCATCAGGTTACCACTAGAAGAGATCAAAAAGAAGGATGTTACAATCAGGTTGTATGTTGTTTTTATCAGCTCATTACTGTGAGCTATTCTGTAGCTATGAAGCCTAAAAAGGTGAAGGTGGGAGTCTACTGTGTGTCTCACCTGTAGTTAATAACATCTGCACAGCCCAGTCTCCATTCAAGCATCTCTGTGGAAAACTCGTCTGTGTTTCCCAGGTCAGAGAATCCAACCACATAGTCCTTTGTTTTTCCGTCTAATAGCAAGGCCAGCGTCGGAATAACCTTGATCCGCAGCCTCTCTGTCAGAAAGGGGGCCTTTTCCACATTCAGTTTGATGAATTTGGTCTCAACATGCTTCTTTGCCAAGAGGGCCAAGTGTTTGTCAAGGATCTTACATCTTTATGTAGGGAACAGAGGACAGAATGACAAGTTCAGCCGCCTGATGTACAATGTACTCTAGTTACTAAAATGTAACAAAAAACTTGAGGAGATCTAACATCAAAGGAAATGGGATCGTTTTAACAATAATAAAGTAACACAATGAACTAAAAGCTGAGTGCTAGTAAAAAGGTAGGGATGCACCGAATCCAGATTTTTGGAGTTCGGCCGAATACAGAATCCACTGGTTAAGATTCTGCCGAATCCGAAACCCGAATCCTACTCCCATCCTTAGTCCATTAACACAGTAAACACATTAATGAAGTAAACAACGTCCACAGCCTCTAAAATAGTTAAATGTAACAACAATGTTGAATTCAAGCGCTCTTTTCACATCGTAGGAAAGCACATCGCTATTGCCAGATGAGTGACAATTTTGTTTGGCAAATTTTCGCTAACCCGTGTATGATGAAGGCATGTTGGGTGGGTGAAATTAGAAAGCTAACGTTAGCTAACGAGCAGCAGTCGGCCGTTCCGCTCCCACTGTAAGGAGACTCATTTACCGAGAGAACAGCTGACAGCCTGGCAGAGGCACTGTACCTGAAGTTGCTGCATTTTGGCTGCTGTCTGTAGGTTCCTTCATGCATAACTTATATTCTTTCGGATGTTTCATACGCAAATGTTTTAACAGCGGCAATGTTGTGTATTGTTTAGGGTCCTTGCCGCCGCGAGACAAATCGGCATTGCAAATTGAACACGTAGCTCGACTTGAATCGCCTTCTTTTGACTCAAAGTACTGCCAAACAACACTTTTTCTGCTCACAACGTTCCATTTTCACTTTCTCACAGCCTACTACATTGAATGGTCCACCTACGTAAACACCTTCCCCTAATCAACGGCGGCGTCATTACGTCGACCAGCGCAGCGCGTGTAGTTCAAGCGGAAGGTTCGGTGGAAGAAAATTCTAAGGTTCGGTAGAAACCGAACCCCGTCACAAAGCCTCCAAAAGAATCAAAGAATCCAAAGCCTGGATTTGGTGCATCCCTAGTAAAAGGTAGTGCGCTGACTCCTGGAAGTGATATTCTTATGCATTTATTATGAGTGACTAAATTAGGGGCTGCAACTATAGATTTACACCATTTTTAAATAGATTTATCATTTAGTATCAGGGCTCTAGCCGTTCTATGTGTGCCAAACCGTCACATTGCGGGGGTCATGGTCTGGTGCACGCAGCTGCCCGGTAACACTTTGCCGTACGTTATTAGCAACATGTGTTGAGGTTAGCGACACTGATTGGTGAACGTGATTGGTGAACGTTATCTCCAAGAGCTTTATGATCTGTACAGTATAAACCCTCTGGCAGGTTAATGTTCTGTTGACTGACAATAAATGAACGACAAATCTTTTTAGCACTAGATTCAATTTCGCAATCGTACAGCTGTCGCTCTGTCACTTTATTGAATTAAATAAATACTAGCTATAGCCTAGACTTACCTGAACGTAGAATTTTTGTAGAAGTGGCAGACAACGTTCTTGCTATCTTTGACCTCGCTGAAAAAGTCCTTTTCACTTGAGATTTCTCTGTACTCTCCATGGCCTTTAGACAACCACTCCTTAAAAACAGAACTAGGGTGAGTAGCAGAACAAAGCTCAAAAAATAGAAAAACTGGCTTTTACATGTGAGCATCATTAAACATTTTTTGTTGGCTAATTTGGGATGTGTGTCAAAACCATTTTCCCCATGAAGGATTACTTGTACTCCACTTGTATAGAAACTCCAAAGCAAGACTTAGTCTTTAATTAAAAAAAATAAATAAATAAATCACCACAGGGTTCCCAACATGGTCCTTAAAATTCAAATACTTTTCCTAAAACATTACAACACAGATCATTAATAAAAAGTGATTTGCTGTTAATCTAATTCAAATGGTTTCTAAAAGGGCTCTGTAAATAAAACTGCTGAAAAACCACCATGTAATATAATGGCTCCGTGAAGAAAATTCACAATATCCCAGAAATCCTGTGACAACTTTGAATAAGGCCACAATCAAGCTGTCACATGATAACAAACCACCTCCAAGAAATAGATTATTATTACTCACCATAACAGGCTCTGAGACACCATTTACAACAGTGTCATGGATATGTTAAAATGTTTGCAGTGGGTGTGTTGTGATATAAAATGTTGCACTTGCTGTAACACGTTTATTTACTAAATGGCCCAGCTAATTTAATCCGCTTCAGAAACTGAATATAAAACTGTTAAAAGACATCCCACATACCTGCTTCTGTTTCTGGGCTTTTTTAAGCGCCTCTAATCGCTTCTCCTTCAGTCTTTCCAAATCATCTTCATCCATTTCATTCAGTTTGCTCAACTGTGCATCCACCTTCTCCTCAACCAGCTTGGCTGAATGCTCCAAGACCTTTGTTATGATGTCAATTGATTGGTTGGCCATGGTTGCCTGCTCAGTTAAACGCTTTGAATCTGGGGCAAAAGAACGTATAATGTAAACTAAGACATGACAGCAGATAATACACAATAAAGACACCAGTTGAGATTTCTCCCGGCCATAATTGCATGATCATGCTGCAATGATAACAATTAGGCTACATCAGAGATAAACTTTAAACATTTTTTCTACTATGAAAATACACAGTTGTGCAATGTACACTGTCTGACTCAGCTTAATGCAGTCTAATGCTAAGTTTAGTGTTGATTCAATTCCATAGTCGTTTTGGGGGCTGTAGTTTGTGCTAATGGTTAAATGGTACTGCGCCACACGGAGGCATGTTTCTAATATTGAGTGTATCCTCAGTGATTAAACATGTTGGGATTATCAAAACTGAACATTAGAACCATCATGAAGGTACCGTTAAGGTGTACGGCAGGGCTGTAGTACTACAATAGATTTAGCTAGGTGTAACGTTATTTAAGCAACTGGCATCTGTAAACCTAACATGAGCAACGCAGCAACTTACTACCATAACCACGTATGTACGTAGCTAATGTTACTGTCCAGTCATTGTGAAAGACGATACGCCGAAAGCGGTCTGACTGAACTGCGTCTTTTAGGTAACGCTAGAGACAAAGCCTTGGTGACAACTGGGCACACCTTATTTTCAGTTCGCCGGTTGTTAGCCATACCTAATGGATTGTTAGCTAGCTGCGTTAACGTAACCTAACGTTACTTGGTTATGGTCTTCTTATATGTTCGACATTTCCTCTTTCGCTTCACGTGCAGCTAATTATTACACGCCAATCAATCGAAAAATGAAACTAGGTGCTAACTCCTGCCAGTAATCCTAAGAACAATCAGACCATAATAACGTTATGTTAGCCTGCTAAGCTAGCTAGCATTAGCCCTGCGAATTTCATATATCTATGTTAACGTTAACACCTAACACTCGTATGGACATGGAACAATACTTGACAAGTGTTTGAGATGGTAATAAACGTCATTAATGTGTGGTTTTAAATTAAAACATGCTAATGCATAACCACACTAGCTACCGTTAAATGACTGGGTTAACGTTACCTGATTGAACTCACCGACACTTTTGTTTGTGCGCGATATGCAAACGGTTGCTGCGCATACTGCGGATGTTACGTCACAGTAGGTACGTTTGACGTTAAACTACATCCGGGCAATTCATAAAATAAGTTATTATTAAGTTTTTTTTTTTAAACTTGTGACCATGCTTGTGATGCATGTTTTAATAAAGCTAAATATTTGCATTTTATTTGAAAAGCTCTATATTTAAAAGCAAAAAATGCTTTAAGGCTTTGCTGATTTTATTTATTTATTTAGCGCTCAAATCTCAAACACCTTTATGCCTATTTTATGATTTAAAATTCTTATTTGAGTGAAATCAATAGAATTGTGCTGAGAGTTTAGCAGTCTGGAGCATAGAAATATGTATATAATAAATGTATATTAGAGGATGGATACCCGAGCCCGACGGGACCCAGGCCGGGTTCGGACAAATATTTAGAAATGATGTTCGGGTTCAGGTCGGGTGGGCGCTGTGAGCGCTGAGTGAGCAGGTACGAGGTACGAGTAGTAAGTTGCCGTCTATGGAAAAAGAGCAAAGCAAAACAGCTGTTGGGGCTAAAAATAGAAAAAGAAAGAGGGAAAAGGAGATAACATGTCAAGGGATGCGACAGCAGTTAAATAAGTGGATGGTGAGAGGCAACAGGTAGGATTAGCGTTTGCTAACACTGGGAATGTAGCAGCCAAATGGGGGTTTACCATGGAATCATGCATAGATTTGCTACCAAACTTGGGAGGCTTGCAAATATTCATGTTAACAGACTAGTGTTTGCTAACACTAGCAGATAAAGTGGGGTTTACAGCTAGCTTACAATATGCAAAACCAAGGTTGCTGAGCTGAAAACTGATAAATATAAGGTAGCATGTACAATAAATGACAAGAATCTGGAAAACATAACTAATGCTATAACTCTGGTTTATCACTGAATCATGCATAGATTTGCCAAACTTGGAGGCTTGCAAATATTCATGTTAACAGACTGTTCTCAGACTAGCTAGTGTTTGCTAACAGTAGCAGCTAAAGTGGGGTTTACGGCTAGCTTAATGCAAACCAATGTTGCTGATAGCTACATTTAGATTTTGGTTAAACCCTATGGTACCAATCCCATGCATGACATATCTCAATTTTATTAAGGTCAAATAACAACTGGTAAATATAAGGTCGCATGCACAATCAATGACAAGAAGAAAAATAAATAAATATGAAAAAAATATATAAATATTTAAAATACAAAATGTGAATGTAATTTCAACAGCAGCACAACCTTACTGCATAATAGTTGTCTTATCTGATGCGATCACTAAGAAGAATTGAATTTATATGCTGCTATATTTAACAGTGAGTTCATTTCATTCAGATGTGAGGATGGTGGATCAGGAAAGACAACAGGTAGGTCTAACATTAGGTGGAAGTGTAGGGGGAGCCACTTGATAACAACAGATTAATTTCTTAATATTATTGATATGGAAAAACTAATGAAAAATGTATTACATTATGTCTTAGTGGAGAAGACCAACCAGGGGTGATGATTAGGTTTCCAATTGTCACAATTTGGTTGCCAAGGGCAACCGTTAACGTCGCTGATATACTTTAAAATGAACCTTTATAATTTAAAGCCCATACATGATGTCCGGCACTTTTTTTTGGGGGGGGGCGCCAAAATTGCTGCTGCATACCCCTCTGACACTGGGTAGTTGCACCACTGCCAGTTGCTTAATAAAAGCGGGCTTTCCACACAAACAGACGTAGCCTACATGTGTCATTTGTATGAGGAAAAAAATTAGTATATATATATATATAAAATAATATGTCATATTTATATCTATATCTATATATATATATATATCTATATCTATATATATATATATATAGATATATATATATGGTCTGGAGTGTTGTTGATACATGAACTTTAAGTTTTTAGAATTGTGTGCATACAATAGAGAAAGCATTTCTTCTAGGAGATGTAATGCCAGACACCCAGTTCGTAATACTGCAAATACTGTATATCAGAATCAGAAAAGGTTTTATTCCCACAATAAGTAGCCTACACTTATGTGGAATATGCCTTGGTGAAAGGTGCATACATAAACAAACAAACATATTAAACATTAATATGAAATAAACAATAAATAAAGAAAAACAAATATATACATACAAAGTAACTGTTGCATAAGAAAAAAAGGATGAAAGGGTTGAGTGCAAAATTTGCAAAGAATATATAATATATGCAATGGTTGGATGGTTGGATGATGCGCTGCACTCTGCCCCTGTCCTTAGCAGAGGCAGGAGCGTACCAGATGGTGATAAAATATATATATATATATATTTATTTTTATTATATATATTATAAAAACTTTGCAATACTTTTATCAGTTGTCCATAGGCTCAATCGCCATTGTGTTACCTCCTTCCACGGTAGTGTCTTAACAGATTTATTTAAATGAAAATCCAGACTACAGCTTTAACATTTTGTTAATTATTTTTATGTAAAACCTGCACAATGTAATTTATTGTCATTATTATATTATTGATATAGTTTTGTTTGTGTTTAATAAATGTTTTTTTTTAATCCAAAACAAAATTAATCAAATATTACAAAACAAACTTGCAAGCCATGCAAAAAAATGTTGATAAGAAAATGACTGTGGCTGGTTTTACTGGGATTCCCCACATTGTTTATTGGCACAAACATGCAAGACTTTAGCATATTGCACATTAGTGGATTTCATGCCTGCAAATCCCCTGCAAACACAATAACAGTGGGAAAAAAAAACGTTATGTTGATTAAGTTTTAAGTATTGAGGTATGGAATATTAATGTATTTATCTGCTCCTCACTGTCAGATCAGGGACACAGTGTAGATGAAGATTGACAACCTTGATCTTTCAAGAATATTTTGTAGTTTGTAATATACCAGTAGAATATACCAGTAGAAGAAAATAGCCATTTCCCCCCTTACTTTCAGAACCAACATGATCTTGATTGGAAACCCTTCTACAATTCAGGTTGTAACCTTAAACAATGACAAAGACAAATCAATTAATACAGAGTTTACAGTTTATTACCAAGATTTAGAAAACTTACAACTAAGTTCACAGCTTCAGGTCTTCAGGCACAAGCCAGTTTAGAGAAGACAAGACTGGCCAATTTTAACTTCTGGCCATTCCCTTCTGGAAAGATATGAAAGGTGAAAAGAAGCAAACATCTTGAAAGTGATTGGAGACTTGCACATTCTGAATTACATTCATTTCAACAAGTTGAAAAAAGTGACAGATTGATTTGTTTTGCATATAGGGGATACTGCTTTAAACAAACTACGCGTGCATGCACACGCGCACACGCACGGTGAGATCACAAGCCAGCCAGCCAGCTGCATGTGCCGAGTACTTCTAATCATCAATCATAAAAGTTGAGTTCACAATACAATGATGTAGCCACAAGCCATACAAATGTCTCCAATGTATGAAGTACACAAGTACATACTTTAAATAAAAATCAGGTCACCTGTTCCTTTGCAAATCCAGCATTATTTCAATATTCAGATTTGTGGAACTGGTAATTAGGTTGCAAACACACTAGAAAAAATGTACTCCAGATACAAAGGCTGTATGAAACGTTACATTATCTTGAAGGAACATCTCACTTGCTAGTGAAAAAAAAGAACTGCATAGGCTACTTATTGATTGCCATAACCCCTGTCAACATCCTCCCAAGGCAGAGTGCTACTGAGAATCAACAGTTAACCTCACATGAAGTGCTTTGGCCAGCTTCTGATTTCCATGTTGGAACACTTACAAACAATTAAAGAGTGAGAAGATTTTACAATTTAAAGACAGTTACTAAGAATTCACTACATGTAAACAATACAAGAGGTAAACCCTCCACATACATATTTTCTCTTAAAACTTTTAACAAGGGTCTTTGAAAACATTATTTACATTATACTATAATAACAAGGCTTGGCACTTGTCTTTGCGAGAGACAAGAAAAAAAGATACCACTTTATGCAGCAGACTATATATATATATATTTATTTTTTTTTTGTGACACAGCAGTAGATAAGTTCACATGTCAGTACAAGTGGCATGGAGCACCAAAGAAACACTGATGAAAAACAAGACATTTTAATCCTACCATTTCTGGTATTATCATAAGTCTGATGTCTGAGGAGTGCTACAAGACTAACTGATTCTAAAATCTCTAAAAGGTGCTTTGCATTTAAACATTATGGATGTGTTTACCACAGTCATTTTAAACCGAGACTGATTTAACTGCATACATGGAAAAAGTAACTCAACATGTGCCTGTGTATTTTAAACCTAGGGAGACGTCAACTGCTATTTCAGATGAAAAAACATCAGGAGGAAATTAAAAATCTTATTGGCTGGCTTGGCTTGTATAAGAAATAGTTAAGCACTGCCTGCAAAATGTTTTTATTTATATAAAATGTCACTCGTCACTTGTTATTTAGAAAAGAACTCTATATGAAAAAATGATGAAATTGCAAAAAGTGGCTATGCTTATCACTGTTCTGAGTTTTGGTGAGTAGATTCTAAGTACATTTCCTGCCTTTCAGTTTGTCTCAGTTTCACTTTGTGTGTGTGTGTGTGTTCATTAATTTGTGTCTCACTCTCAGGAGGCCACAGAGAACATTAAGTTGAGAAGGACGAACATCATAATTTAGACGTCATAATTCGTATTGCAGATGACCTTGTGAAAGTAGCAAAACAAAAAGTCTTGGTGTAATGGTAACACACAGAGAAAATAGTACCCCCTCCTTCTTCATACTACTTTCAGGGTGCTACCATAAGCCTGCTGCACAACCACCTGCACGTTGTCTAGGATGAAGTCGAAAGCCATACTCCAAACAGACTCTACCGACTGCTGCATGAGCCTGCAGAGAAAAGATCAAAAGGCAACACAAGGAATAAATAAAAATACAAAAGAAAGAGCGTGAGGTAGAGGAATGGAGGTGGCTAAACTGTACAGTTCTTACCTTTTCATATATTTTATAATCAAATCCAACTTCTCCAGGTCTTTATCCTCAATCAGATCAGTGCAGTATTTTACCACCTGCAGGATGTCCTCCTCCATGGGTTCTAACAAAAAGTAAAAAGTGATTAAATGGATTACATAAAAACATAAGTAACTGCGTGAGTAGGCACTATGAGAGAGCGGTTCTTCACCGTCTACCTGTTATGGTGGTGACCCATTCCCGTAGGAGGGTTTTAATGTCCGTCAGGTCATAGGCTCCAGCCAACACTGGAGAAGGGCGAGGAATGAATTTGGACAGAGACTCTGGGATGTCTGGTTTTGAGGTGGATGTGGAGGGACAATTTTCAGTCTGGGAAGGGAAAACAGGTGTGAGCTGGAAAGATTACATAGAGTACAAACTGCCAAAAAAGTGTATATCTTCACATGCTGCCACTATCAACATATATAGAACTGTTCTTTGGCTCACCTTTAATATGTTTATTGTTTCCCGTGATTTTATTGGAGGTGGTAGGGTTTTGGCTGGACTGTTAGTTGTGTGACGCCTCTTTAGAGGGGAAGGACCTTTTTTAACAGGGCTCGCGGCATTCTTTCTCTTGTAGCGCCGCTTCACCCGACCAATGCCAACTCCTGACTGTTTTAGCTGCAACAGTGGATTCTTCTGCTCCACTGCTGAGAAACCAAGAGGAAAAACAAAAGAAAAAGAAAATATGCAAGCTGATAATAGTAGAGGAAAAAAAAAGCAAGCAAAACTAATTCTTAACAAATTAACCTGGGGACTTACATATTTTTGCCTGGGGCTGGACATTTATTACGCGGTTGTAGGCAGACTTCAGTTCGTCCTGGAGCTCTTTGGGAAGGGCAGCAAATACGTCCGGATCAACCTGCAGTCAGAAAGCCGAGAGACTAAATAAAATCGTCTACTGTAGTGACAAACAATAAAATCAGCTTTATATAATTGGGGACTAATATGCTCATTTGGAGAAAAGCTTTTGCACTTCGAATAAAAGGTGCCTCTTAAGGTGTAAAAATTTGATATTTTTAACATACACCGACCGTAATAAGCGTTCACATTTCTCTGTGACAACTTGGGCTTTTGACAGATTTATGGATTACCTACAAAAGGCAAAATCTCAAACATTTGCATCCCTACCTGTGAGAAGTTTGGTAGTTCCAGTACAATTCCCGGACTGTCTGGCTGGTTTGGAATCTGTAGAAGCAATGTGCCAACGGGTGGAGTGTAGAGTGCAGGACCAGAGACAGGAGGACGAAGAGGGGAAGTAGGACGAGCCTTTAGAGATGGAGGCTGTGGAAGAGGAGCAGAGGGCCGTGGACTGGGTGACCGACGGTTACTTGCTCTCCCATCCCGATTAGTCCATGACTGCTCCACTTGTTCTCTCAGATCTGCAGGCAACGCCGCCAACACAGAATGATCCACCTTGGATATCGTAAAGAAACCCAAGTTGTTGAAAACATTCAACTGTTCAGCTCTTGTTTAATCTATTAGACGTGCCCTTCCAGTCCTTACCTGTGAAGGGGACGGAACCTCAATACTAAAGTTGAGACGGGCTCGAGAATGTTTTGGAGTTTGTCTGCATGCCTGCTGGTCTCTGCTCGTCCCTGGGACCGGCTCGGGAGAGGACAGAGGACCTGGAGAGGAGCGAGATGATGGGCCTGTGGTTGAGGAAGTCTTTTCCTGATGTGTGTTGTTGTCAGCAGCATCTGTAACATTGATGCTGAACTCAGTTGATTTCACAAACAACAACAAATATACCGTATAAACTGAAACACAAAGACTTTACACAAACCTCTGTGACTGGATCTCGCACTTCCCTGGCCTAGCAACATTTCTTTGATGGAGCGTGTCCCAGAGCCCGAAGAGTCCTGGGGGACAGAGTGATGTCCGTCAAGAAGCTGAACCTGGATGCCGACTCCTCTCATGTCCTGAACCTGCAACTTCATGGCGTGGAACAGCTTGATGACTGCGGCGGCTATCAGCTGACCACTGTCAGTGGATTGAGCGAGCATCACAGTCCTGACAAAAAAGGAGACAGACAATAATATGGATAAGCAATGCATAGAGGATATTATCAATCAACCCGTAACATACACAGGTGATAGTTTCTTTCCTACCTGGCTAAGTTATCACATATGCCATGACCGCCGTATTTAGCCGATTCGAGTGGCGCTCCAACCTTGCGAACCATGACCTTAAGGGTAACTCTGCGTCCCCGCAGCCCTGCTTCTTGTAAACGTTTTTGCACCTCCATGGACAAGTTAGTCATGAAAGACTCTGCCTCATCAACCTGATCACAGAGGTAGGGGGACAAGAGGGTTTGAGAGATAGATGGGAAATGCAGGGAAGATAAGAAAGAAGAGATGGAACAGGAGAAAGAAAGTAGTAGTAACCGTAGTAAAGCGAATGTTGTAGTTCATCTCAGCTGAGACGGACTTCCTTTCCTTCTCGTAGCGGACAGGTCGGTCATCTAGCCCCCTGCAGAAGCGGAACAGGGTCTGTCCGGTCCGGGGTCCAAACTTCTTTTGCAGCTGAGACAGAGACACCTGTTGGAGGTCCCCACATGACCTCACACCCATAGCAGCCAGTTTTCTGCCCATAACAGGCCCAACACCTAGAAAAAAGAAATGAGAAATTGATCAAATATTTACCACAGGAAAGACTGTATGCTGACAGCCGTGACTAGCAGGTGGTGCTGTATCTACCTGGTAAGCTGGTCACTGGCAGGTCCCTGATAAAATCATCCACTTCTTCAGACTTTAAGAAGTATTGGCCATCTGGCTTGGCCTTACGGGTCGCCAACCGAGCCAACAGGATGTTGGACCCTGAACAGATGAGTCAGTCTGAGTTTGTTAAACAGGAACGCAGTCTTGATGTATTTTACAGTATAAGACAAACTCACCCATGCCCACTGAAGCACAGCATCCGGTTTTCTCCTTGATGTCTGCTCTGATTGCACTAGCCAGATCTTCTGGGTTGCTGCCCAACTCAGTTAGCAGAGCAGAACCGTCGATCAACACTTCGTCACAGCTCAGAGCCTCAATGTCATGGGTGTAACTGCAATAAATAAATAAATAAATAAATAAATAAATGAGAAGGTGTGCTTTAGGTCATTTTTAATGTAAACAAGAGGGAAGTGATTTAAAAATTGACGAGGAAGTTCTTCTTACCCTGCCAGAGTCTCATACATGGTGAGAGCCACCTCTTTATAGGCCTCAAAATCATATGGGACAGACTGCAGCGAGGGACACAGCTGTTTTGCTTTGCCAAAAAACATCCCGTTTCTCACACCAGCCTGCCTGTGAGAGAAAATTGATTCCGGTTAGTACAAAATACAGACATTTGTGCCGTTTAATATAAATGAAAAGCCCACAAGTGTGTGATTAAATCTTACCTAGCCTCATAACTGCAGGATGCAATCTCTGCCATTGAGAGAGTGGCAGCAGCCTGGTCCACTCCGTTAGCATGTGAGTCAGGACTCTCTTGTGAAGGACTTCTGTATAGATCCTCATCTGCCCTCTCTGAGAGGCAGAAGGAACACAGGAAGAAGGAAGAAGGGTACACTTAGGCAGGCATGTTAAAGTAAGACATGTACAGGAAAATACAGGAAACACACTGAGCCGGGCCTATGAAAATCAAGGTCAGCACGCTCCACGACAAACAGGTTGAGTATGACGATCTCACCAGGTTGAGGATGAGTATGTTTCCTCTGGTAGTACTGCTGCTCCAGCTGAGGGTGGGCCCCGGGCCTCAGGGGCACTCTGCCCTGTCCACGGTTACTGGTCACAGCTATAGGCTTCCCTGCAAGACAACCACGAACTCAACCAGGAGCACAGACTGGATGGATGAGACTATTCTATGCAGCACGTGCTTGTGCATATCTTCAACACGTTCCACTGGCAGCACACAATTTAAACAGAAAAAAGGCGCCTTACCTCTAAGGTCTGGTCGATGTCGGATCCCCACAGACACAAAGAAACAGTCCATGTCCACATGAAGAATACAAGATTTAACACTTGTGGGTGCTGACGTTCCTGACCACACAAATAAATACATACAAGATCGTCAGAGAAAGTTTTCCACATCACAAATGAACATGAGCATCTAAATCCAGTTTAAAACGGGCCACACATGCGACATCAGTACATCGTAAATTAGCAGGGACACAGATGAGATCCCAGAGAGAACATTTTGTTCCCTTTTAGAAATAGAACATGTACTCCTAGGCCTTATGGGGCTGGTTTGCTTATTCACGAGACACCTTTTTCTTTTTTTTATATGTTTTTAGCATTTATTGACACTTTACAGTCGAGGGCAACAGGACACATTGCGAGAATGAATATCACTAATGTCTCTGTCTGAATTTGAATAGGAAAAGTTGGAGTTATGAGGTATGCGTCTCGGACTGTGTAGTCACCTAAATTTACCCTTCTTTAACAGCAAAAACAGGGAAAAGCAACAGTGATCCTTCCTTTCCTACCTCGACTGTCTGTCGAGTGCTGGGCCACAGATTTCCTCAGTCGGTCTTTCCCAGGAAAGGAGGCCCCTCCCACTGCTTTTCGCTTCCCGTGCAGTTCATTGACATACTCAGAAAAGCTGGACCTCCATGTGGAGATCTGGTGTAAACGTGAGTGAGAGTAGTACTCAGAGATCAAACCGCCTGTCTGTGCCAGCAGCTGAGCTGACGACTTAGATGGTGATAAAGCCTTTTCAGTGGGAGGATCCGGTTTGGCTGTTACGTTGGTTGTGTTAAGTGAGGCAGGGTCAGACGAAAAGGCATTGTGGTGACTTCCGTTCAGTCGAATTGGAGTATGTGAAAGAGAGCGAGATGCAGGTGACGGAGTCTTTTCCGGATTCGAATCAACTTGACGGGATTGCTGGAGCTGTTTTGGGAGTAGGTAGCTTTCAGTGGCTTTTGTAGCCTCCTGGTAGGTGGGTGGTGGAGGTTTAGGTCTCTGCTCATTGGCTCCATGTGAATTGGATTGCTTTAGAAAGACAGGAGACTGGTCAGATTGTTTTGGAGGACTATGGGGAAACTCATAAGGGTCAGGTTTGCTCTGAAACTGTACTGGAGGACTCTGAGGTTTATCATCTGAACTCTTGACTCTGCATGGAGGCCGTTCATTGTCAACAGAGTGTTCATCTGTAACAGGAGACAGGTCCTCTTGCTTTAAGGCACCATTAACAAGGTGAGTGTGTCCATTTGTCAGATGTGCTTCCTTCACCACCTGCGGGAGAGGATCTCCTTTGCCACAATCTTGTATTTCATTCATTTTTGCATGGCTCATCACGTCCATTGAGGTCTGTAATAATCTGTTTCTGTGAGATCAAAAGTTGAAGAAGAGATGTCTTAATCAATATTAATGTAACAAGATGTTCCAATTGTGTGTGCAAAACTTTGTAATCTCACATTTAAGTTAAAAAAATAATAATGCATACTCACATTTTTAATTCCACTTCCTTGCAGCCACTCCGGGCACTGTTGCAAGAAGAGTTGTTCTGAGGTTGTGGTTGGCTAGCTCTTTGATGCTGGAGATTAGAATGAGCTGTTTGAACAGTAGACTGTTGGGGCTTGTGTGGGTGCTTTGTGGGGCTTGGGTTAGACAGCAGGTGGGTGTGCAAAGGGCTTCTGTGTCTGGGATCTGTATTGAGGTAAGTGGATGCTAAGTGACTTGTTTGTTGGTTACTGAAGCAAACTGAAGAACTTTGCTGGATGGACTGAGGTTGGATGTTGCCTTGGTAAAGTCCACTGTGGCTGGGGTTAGGGATAGAGTTGGACGTGGACTGCTCATGGTTGAGTACAGAGTGCTGAATGCTGCCCTGTGGCAGATGAAGCTTTTGATGGACGCTTGGCTGAAGCAGCCCATGGCTGGGTCCTGCTATCTCTGACGTCTGGCGCAGAGTCGTGCCAGGGAAGAGTGGGCCTTTCTGTTTAGTGTACAGCTGGTACTGGAAGTAAGGCAGGAGACGCCCAGCCTTGATACTGTTTCAAACAAATGACAAAGTTAACACAAGTTAGTGTTTAGTTTTTTCAGCTAATATTTAACAATATGATATTAAATGAGCAAGACAATTTCCACTGAACACACCTGTCGGTGATCCACTCTGGCCTCATGATCTTTTCCCCTTTGAGCTCCTGAATTTTGCTGTTGGGCAAGTTATTGGCGATGATGTGGGTGGTCTTGGAGCGAGAGTAGTACATGTGGAACTGGCCACCATGCAGCATCATTAGTCTGCGTAGCTCATCTGCACTTGGCTCTGCTCACAAAGAGGCAACCAATAAAACAGTAAACCAAAAAGACACAAAAAAAATTCATAATAATCAGACAAAAGTCCTACTTATAGATCTGCAGACATCATCACAAAAGAAAAATAGATAGTTATCACATAAAACCATGACCTGAAAGGAAGTAAAAGAACGTTTTCATTTTTATTTTTTTTACATTAGTACTGTGGCGCAGTGTTACCTGTGTATCCATTGACATAGATGGCCACACTGCTAAAAATATTGGAGCATGAACCATCCTTTTGTTTCTCTCTGGGGGCATCGACTTTAAACTGCTCCTCCAGCTTAGAAACTTTTGCAGCCATATAGCCTCCCTATAAACACAAAGGAGAGCAGTCAGACAGAACTACCGTCTTGATATGCTGGTATGAATATTACAATTCCTTCTCTTACAATAAGGTACAGTATATCTACTTCCGTCACCAAGCACTTTAAAACTTTTTTAAGTTTATGTATAAAGAATAAACTCTGCAATATGTTCAATTCAATTTTATTTATAGTATCAACTCATAACAAGAGTTATCTCGAGACACTTTACAGATAGAGTAGGTCTAGACCACACTCTATAGTTTACAAAGCCCCAACAATTGTAGTAATTCCTCGGCAGACCCAGGCTCTTGGTAGGCGGTGTCTGACGGTGCCGGTTGGGGGTGTGATGAACAGTGGCAATAATAGTCACAATGAAGATAATGGAACAGTGACTACAAATGATAGTCATATATATATATATATATATCGACTATCATATCTCATATATATATATATATATTTTTTTTAAATGCTGCTTTGTTATCTAACATGCTTGCACACCATGCTCATTTTCTTTTATGGGTGGTACATAGACTATCAGTGTGTATGACATTTAAATAGGGGCACACACAGTTACAGAGACATTGTCTTCCTATGGAGATATTACTGTTGTTATGCTATATGTAGCTCTCACAGTTGTGTTAAAGCTTTGCCCGGCAGTCTAGCCTTTACCTAATTAAACAGTGACTAGCGATCTGCTTCAGGCTCTTAGCTGTCATAATGAAATTGCATTGGGTAAAGAACAGGATTGTTCACTTCCAGTAATATTGTGAAGCTCACTATGCATAAACCGTGTAATACATTTTCTCCCACTGCATTTTTTACTCTTAACACAGTACTCTTAACTGCCCATTCAGCTGCCTATCTACCTACCTTAAGGTTACACTTCTCCTACAGTCATATAGCCTACTGTTTTCCTTTTTAGATTGAGCATGTCCTCAAACTGGGTTTATTTCTGCTTTACATTGTTAAAGAGATACTCACCCTTTCAGCCCAACCATTGTCACCACTGTCATTGGCTCTCTTCTTTGTCCATCCATCTCGACTCATACTGAGCTACCTGAAAGCAGCACAAGAGGTGTTACTCATCAGTACTCAGTCATACAAGGCAAAGCTGAGTTCGGACACCAGACTGCAAAAAGTTTAGTGCTTAGTTAACTGCTTAGGTTATTTATAAAACTATTTAGAGGAGACACTGACTACTGTATTTATGATGCACACAAATAGCTTTCCATACATCCTAAAATGATGCTGGATGTCAACACTAATCAGATAAAGGTGTGTCATTTTAATTACCAACTTACTAATAAGGCAAATAAACTTTTGAGAAGTGAACAATTACTGAGTGATGTTTTCTTGCTAGTTTACAAAGCCTTCTCAGGTGCAGACAAACAGTGACACTGGTAACAACTGACATTTATGGCAGTTGTGTTGTGAATGTATTATTGTGGTGTAATGTTTATTTAGCATAAATGTTATATTGGTTTTATGCTCAGCTTTGTGTCCAAAGGCATGCCCGGGCAGGTCTTCACGAGACTTTACTGTGTTTTTAAGAATCTGTAGCCTCTCTGGGATAATGTAGTCCCGATTTGACAAGTTTAGGTATAGTGGTTGATCTACATGTGAAGAAATCAATGAAATATCCCTTTATTAAATTTTCACAAATAGAATAAACCTTTCCCAAATCTCAATTTGGGTTGCAGACAGCTTTAATGCTTTACCTAAAATGTCAAACACTCTTTCACAACAGTAAAAGGTGGTAAAAACGGAGGATCAGTCGCTCAGCATTGTAAGTTAACGTTAGCTATGTTTCTCGCATTGCCAGACCTATCTTCTTCACAGCGCTGAACTGTCGAATCGGAAGCCAACTTCAGCGTCGTCGGGCAGGTCTTCTGCAATTGACAGGTAGGTTACAGAGCCCCATGTGGCACTTTGTCACGTAGCCTAGCCACTCTGCTTTGCTAATTAATCGTGCATGTCGCTGCGCCACGGCACGACTGTAATATAATGTCAATTCAAGCAAGCAAAAATACGGGTATAAGTGTGTTGACTGCACTCGCTAACAATGCTGCCAAAATTAGCTCGCAAACAAAAGACACAGTAACGTTATATGACTTTGTAACTTCAGTACGGTGTTTATCTGTAAACAAACAACAGTCCTGAGTGATTGTAACAGAAGTCACTCGCTTTTACCTTTTATTCTGTCAGACTGGGTTGTTCGCCACAGACTTCTCTCTGCAGATACAGACCAACACAAACGTTGAGTGCGCACTGATTACGAGGTAAGACCAAAGCAAAGCGAAATCAAAATCCTCCAGACAGTTAACGTTAGCTCGACTCCTCAACCTTGACTTTGTTATTCAGAGAACACCTTTTGGTGGACAGATATCCCCTTATTTTGTCTTGCTGCCACGCCATGTCTCTTCAACATTTTCGCTCTCCCTCCCAGTCCTTTTGCTCTCCATTTCTACCGCCTGATCCCTTTGCTTTCCTTTTTTCTCAGTGAGCGTCAAGCGAAGAAGGCGAAACATAGTAGTTCCGGAGAAGATTTCAAAATAAAACATACGATGATAATTTAACATTTTGTATAAGTGTGTGAGTGTGTTGTGTTGTTGTCTCATAAAATGTTGGGTTAAAGAGCAAAACAACATAACATTGATGTGTTATCACACACATACAGTGGTGTCCTGCAGGCAGTAGGCATTTGCCATAGTAAATGTGTACTTATGTTACTAGGTTATCAGACATAGCTTTCTTCTACTCCTATTGAAGTCAACTGGCACAAAGCTTGGATAACCAAAAAGGTGTTGATGTCTAGACAGCTAAATAAATGTCCACACTTTTGTAAAAAATCCATATCTGAATATAAATGTATATAAATATGTTTCTACATAATACAAGTTAAGACATCATCATAGGCTGAACTCTAATTGTTAAAAACATACATTGTGCATATTTGTGTACATATATTTTGGTCGGACCATTCCCCTTTGGCTAGTTAAGTTCAGAAATGGTACTTATATTTTGACTAGCAAAAACACCTATATTTTATTTTCAAAAACAAACTACGCCGAATTTCCGGTTCACTTGTATAAGCTCATCCCGGTTAGCCCCAAGTTGTGTTGTAATGCTGCCACTATGCGGGCAACTGAGTGCATGTCACCTGAACTGACTATATAAAATAGCTCTTGGAAGCTTTGTACAGTTTTAAACCACCCACTCTGATACTTCCGACCCGATTTACTCAATGGGCTCGACACGACCAAGAGAGCCGTTGGTGTGAAGCTTTTTGATGTAGTTTGATGTTATGTTCACAGGGCGCGCACACCTCCTGCTTTCCTGCGGTAGACAGTCGATCAACCGCCCAGTCTAGGATTTTTTTCCCGGTATTTGTACTGTCTGGCTCCGAGCAGGGTTGTCCTCAGACGGCCCGGCATACAGACACTAACGGCCGTGACGCAGAGGCACGTGCAGATTGAACGAGCCAGCAGCGTAACGGCAGGCTGTAATCATGGTGGTCCGCAGACAATAATAACCATGTATAGTCTTCCCAAAAAAAAAATAGCACACTTGTGTCACTTGTCACGGCTTCTGTGCATTTCCACGTTAGTCAGCAGCTCATTGAACGAATTAAATTATCATGGAGTAAAATAAGGTCATGCAGACAGAAACGGCAGGCTACAACCTAGGGGCATTTTTTTTGTATATCAGTGCCTGCTTTGATTTAGACTAATTGACACATGAATGATCTAGCTTTTTAGATCAATTAAGACAACAAATAGTAAAGTGCAAAGAGCATGAAGACATTGGTTGATTTACTTGATGTTAAATCAAATGGCATATAGGCATACTTAATTGTAGCCTACATAACAGTCATCTTTAAATTAAGGACAGTGGAATAAAGTAGGTCATAATACAGGGAAGGAACATTAGATTAGTTTTCAACACACCCCATTTCATAGAATCAAAAACACCAGGATGCTATTGACCCAAGGTTTGTCGTGGCCCGAAGAGCCCCCTTATTGGTTGTTCTCTGTTGCTATGGTACCAGACATCGGATGCTGAAGTTTCATGAGCGACTTGAGACTGTGTTGGTGTAGCAGGAAGTATAGTTGCAGTGATGGATAGTCAGAGAGTGATTGATGAATGTGTGAGTGTGTAGAGAGAGAGAGAGAGAGAGAGAGAGAGAGAGAGAGAGAGAGAGAGAGAGAGAGAGAGAGAGATCTCTGCACAACTGGGCCAACTAATGAGTCTGACTCACACGCTGTCATTTAGACTGTATAGTGTTTGTGTGTCAGTGATAGAAATAAAGCCAGAGAGAGAGTAAACAACCTAGGAGCCTCTTCCTTTCCAAGACTAATGCATCAACACATTAACACATGAATGATTGATTTAACACCCTGCCTACAAAGTTTCTGATCATGAAATAAAAAAAAACAACACTGTGAGACAATAAGAGCAGGATATTCAGTGGGATGCTTCTCTCAAACATTGATGGGTGAGTGTTTTTCAGGGAGGAAGCTGTGCATTGTGTTTTAGAGACCAGGTTTGCTGCAGGCACAGGGGGCCATGGGATCACTTTGTGTTTTGGGGGCATCCTTGTTCATAAACAATTACCAATAATTATGCAAAAGTCTGATTGTGTGCATGCCTGTATCTGAAAAATGTCACAATTTCATAGCTCTGAATCACTGCCCACATATTTTATTTGTTGAGCAATTCAAATAATTTAAAGAAAATGAATGAAAGTAAATGGCAATTCAGTTTGATTGTCTGGCTGACTCTTTCACAGGGTGAAACAAAACATCCTGATTTTTAAGAGGTCTTTGGACTGATGATTTGAAGGTCTTGATTCACAGATAACATTGTAAGCCTTCAGTTAAAGGTGCTTTGTCACACAAAACCGTTTTTATTTGTATTTTTTGAAATATGTTAGGTCCATATGCGTTTGTGTTATGTCGTAAATGTGAAAATGAACTGCTACCTCCTCTGTCAGCTCTAGCTGCCACTGAAAAGAAATAAGTGGAGAAATCAGGCCAATTACAAAAGCTGGTCAGTCTGACGTGGTGTTGCCTGAGCTCATTACTATTCATGAGCTCGCCCAGTTGCGCTGGGTAAAGGATGCTTATAACCAGGCTCTCATTGGCTAGCTATTAGCCAATCAGAGTCAAGCAGCTTAGCTCGTTGAATATTAATGAGAACTGGCACAAATCGAGCTGAATCTTCCTGCAGGCTTTCTATACCACGCTAGAATGGCTTGAAACAAGGTAACCAAGGCATTTTTTCCACAAAAAATGTTACAGAGTCCATGGTAGAACTTCAGACATTACCACAAAGTAATGAAATACATGTGGCAGGGCACCTTTAAAAACATGGAAAATAACCAAAATTAGAGGAAAAAGATTATCACCTTGATAGTGATGCTGTGTTATCTGTGTCACTCATACTGTAAGAAGCTGGACATTTAAAATGCATACTCCTGAACTAGACCTAAGACAATACACATACCAAAAAGTAAGTGACCTCTTCAACTTTATTATTCATTAAATTATATAATCCCATACTCAAAACAGGGACAAAAATAAAATTTGCATAAAAGGGACATTGGCTGTTGGCAACTAAACTAGCCAACATTTTTCTTTCTCCGGTTATTGTTCTTTTTTTAATTTTTTTTTCTAAAAACAGATAATCCATCAAATATTGCACAGTAAAAACACATACAAGATATTTAAAAAGAAGAGTCATTAAAACCTTCATTAGAAAAAGATGCAGACACATTTCCTACTTTAGAGAAAGTGGTATATGATTGATTGGTCTATTTTTTTTTTAGCATCTTCTCCTGTTTTGGCAGCAGAGAAACAGTCCACTGGTTAATAATTAAATCTGAAGTATGAAAAGTTTGAAGATGCACATGGAACTGTACTGTATGAGAGTCCTGTCACTGTGGGACATTTGGCAAACGATTAGAGACTTCAAATCCATAGCACACACAACTCTTGAGATTAATCCAATGATGAGGAATAAGGTGCATGTAGTTCATCTGTGAGAAGTTAAAAGACTGCTCCTTCAGAAGGTTTTGCACACAGTAAGCACCCCAACATCCTATGAGGATGATCAGGCTCCATGGGATTTCATCCAACTCCATTTCACACAGCTCAGTAGGTATCAGTGCTGTCCTGTCAGCTGCATAGAGATCCAGTTTTGTCTCTTCTAAACAAGACCTGGAGATCCAGTGGGCAGGTTACAGTAAATCCTCTCCGTCGTTAGTTAAGTTTGGCACTAATGCGTATCCACTGAAGAGCCTGTCTGGTGTATTGGACAGCGTTAGCAATGCTACTGTGAAGAGTCAATGGCCCAGACAACGTATTCAAGTAGTTGAAGAACTCTGTAATGAAAAAGGAAGACAGACCGTGCTCTTAAAACATCTTTGTTTGACACAATGTGGCTTATTTTCATGTAAATCCATCTCAAACATTGGATGTGTCTGTGTACCTTTATTCTCCTGTGCAAGGTTGTCTGCCACCTCCCAGTACTCATAGCTGTACAGGACACTGTTGGTAATGTTCAGGTGATTTGCTGCCATCTGGTGGATACGTTGGGGAATGCTTATGACAGAGGGGAAGGCGCTGCCCCCGTGTGAACCCCGTCCTAGGTGTTTGGCATTGGGTGAGAGTGAAGAAGGGGGTCCTCCTGTATCCCTGGAAGTGGAAACACGTACACAAAGTGGTGGTGATCAATGAAGGTTCAGTGGCTGGAATGCAAGCTAATGAAACAGAGAGCCTGTAATATGCAGAAGTAATTATCCACCTACTTCCCAGAGTCACTCCAACAGGGTGGTGTAGAAGGCACTTTGGGAGAAGTCTGTAATGACACCATAAACAAGTCATCCAAACCCAAATGTTTACATTCTACCACAAACTTGAAAGGACCATAAAATGTACTTTATGTTAATGTCTCTATGTAAATGGAACCTCAGACTTCTTTTTTGTTTT
Source organism: Sander vitreus (assembly GCF_031162955.1). Lineage (NCBI taxonomy): Eukaryota > Metazoa > Chordata > Actinopteri > Perciformes > Percidae > Sander > Sander vitreus. Next base: position 19,863,442 of record NC_135865.1, read on the forward strand.
GTTTGTTTAGATATACCTTAAAGTAGTCCAGCAGAACTTTGGAGTATTTCAGTGCATGGTCCTTCTTTAAACGAAACATTTGCCAGTAAAGGAGGGCAAGGCACCGGAAACTGTGGACAACACAAGCACATGTCAAGGAGACTCAGATGGATCACAAATCATCCTCAAAGTACAGTTCCTTCAGGTCCTTCAGAGTGATGATAGATGTGGCGTAAACAGAGGAAATGACATACGCACCACAGAACCGCCAGCTGTTTGTCTTCCTGTCTCGCCCCAGGGCCAGAGTGGCTTTTCAGCCTCATTGCGTACCTTAAGACACAGGACTGTTAAAATGGAGCTGCAGTTCATGTATATGTATCTGTGAGTGTCTGTTTGTCTCTCAAATCCAAATTACTTGCTTCTGTTTTTGCATGAGTGTGTAGTATACCTAATAAGCTCCACTGTCTCTGAGTACATGGTATAAGGAGACTTTGCCTCTAGTGGCCCTTCCTCCATTGCTTTCCCACATTCCATGAAGGAGAGAGCAGCATCAACGTAATTCACAGCCTTCCCCAGCTTGTCCACCTGGAAATAAGAAATCCAACATTTAAGTAATATAGAGAGTAAATATTACATCAATACTTGCATATTGTAGCCTTAAGTGTTTAAACAAGCAGGAATTAGCTGAAAATTACTTCAGCTCTGTGCAGTAGAGAGATTTATCCAGGAGGTGTTTAGCCTAGCTTAGCATAAAAACTGCACACAGGGTGAAACGGCTGAATGTATCTTATGTTCGTTAGACTCATGCAGCATCCTCCTTGCTGGTCTACCTAAAAGGCTGTTGGCTGACTACTTGATTACAAAATTCTAAGTAATTCTAAGAAAAAGAAAAGAAATTACTTACTTACTACTCTTTTTGAAAGCCCTATATGACCTTGTTTCACAATACCTCTCTGACTTGCTAATCCAATAGGAACCTATCAAAAAGTATAGGTTATGTGACGGAGGCTTTCTGGTTGACCAAGTGTATACATATACTGTATATAGACAGTATCTTATGTTTCTCTGTGAAGCACTTTGTATCTTCCCTGAAAACAAATGTACTGTGTAAATAAAGTTTTGTGTCCTTGCGTACTGAACACATAGACATTAAAATGTTGCCAAACGTCTCATCTTACTCCAAGTCAGAAAGCAATTGGTTGTATTGACCCAAAAATGTCAGAGTATTTCTTCAATGATTGTACAACATCCCAGTTTTGCTTAACTGTCGACAATTTATATTCAGTTAAAGATAAAGGACTCACCATTGCGTCAGCACGGTGCTTCATCCTTTTAGCTTCATGTAAGTAGTACTCAGCATGGTGCGGACTAATATGGACAGAAATACAAAAACATGAGTACAGTACAGTTGTAGTGTTTTTTTGTCACCAGTAAGTCACAACAGACAGTTGTCTGGGTAGTGTGTATCTAACTAGTCTCGCATTGCCAGACCTATCGCCACAGCGCTATGGAGTAAAGTCTGGCTACACCACAGATACATTCTGGGATAGGAGAAAAAAACGCTCTGGGTTGTTTGCATGTCTTTAAACCAATCACAATAGTCTTCGGCGGCGCTAAGCTCCGGACGCAACGACAATGGCTCTGCAAAATAGTCTCGGGAAGGAACTTGTTTTGGTGGAACATTTGCACCCCGCAAAAGAAAAATGCCACATACAAAATAAATAAAGTTAACTGATTACACAATACAGTAATGTGAGCTATTTAAATCAGCTGGATACATGGTTAAACATAATTTGCTTTCACCAGTGTATCGCAGTGTGTACTTCGCCCATTGCAATCCCACCAATCGGTCCCAAAACGTCCCAGTTAGATAGTAAATGCCATAAAACATATTCTTTGTAAATCTTTACAATCAATCCCTAAAAGAACCAAGCAGGCCGACCTTGCTGCACGATCCAAGTTTTCTTCAAAATTTGCAATTTTCAGCGTGTAGCTTGCTAGCTCGAAGTTTATTGTTGTTTTCCAAAGCGAACACAGTTTGAGAACGGCAACACACAGAGAACGGAAGGTGGCGCCGGATGTCAGACAATTATCCTGGAAATGTAATTCTGTTGATCCAGACTAGTATCTAACAAACATCAAGCAGTGCGGGCTATACAGTGATGCTTACGTTTCATTGTTTGGCACGGTCCCCCTGTGTCCTGCAGGGCCCCAGGACTCGAGTGGTGGTTTTGGCTTACTTGACACTTTGACACATTCCACCTCCATCTTGGGCTGAGTGCAAAGGTGAAGAAAAAGAGGTGAAATAAACCAAAAGGCTGTGAGGAATGAAGTTGGGATGATACAAACAAGTGCTTTAGTTGTATCACCTTTATAGCAGAATCTCTATTCTTGTCTCTGTTTTTGTGGACATGGACGTGATGCTGCTCTGAAGTCTTTGTTTTGAGGGGAGGCTTGGTGGACTCCGGGCTGTCGGACAGTGGAGACAGGGGAGACAGGGGAGACAACGGCCTCTTGCTGTCCAAGTACTCCTCCAAGTACCTGTGCGTACACAAACACACATGGGGTGTAAATATAAATACGCTTATTGTATTTGTGGATACAGTATGATTGCACATGTGTATGTGAGACAAAGTGGTGTGTTTAGTTGTTGTTTTTTCACCCGTTGTGTGTGGTCTCGGTCACAAAGTTGCGCTCAGCTGTGTGAGATGAAGACTCTGTGTGGCCTGAGAGGTCATTTGCATACGGAATACTCCTCTTGCTTTCACTTTGTGACACACCATTCTCCAACTGGTCACACACAAACACACATCCGCATGCTTTGAAGAACAAGCCCGTATCATTGCTTTCATATTTATGAATGCAAACGTACACATCAAATTCAACAGAGAAGAGGGTAAATATGCATGTTGTCTACCTTGCGTTTCCTTTTACTGTCTTTCGTCACAGTCTCAGGGATGTAGAGGTGTTTCATAGCCTCTCTTTGCTTATCCTTGGTTGCTGAAGAGGAGGAAGAGGAGGGTTTTTTAACAGTGGAACTAGTAGTGCTGTCCGGGACCCTTTTGAGAAGACAGAGGTCTATCTGCACCACCAGATTTCTAAGCCCTCGCTGGGAAGGCGCTGTAGCTTGTTCACCACGCCCGAACGGGACCAGGGTGTAGAGTCTTTGCTTCCCCTCACTCTGCTGCCCGTCACTTGGATTACCTGAGGTTGGTCCTCTGGGGTGCACCACCTTCGGCCTGTTGGCATCAGGCCTGCCTGGGCCTTGTTGCCCTCTCTTGGGGAGTCTCTTGTGAGAGGTGGAGTCTGCTGGAACTTTAGTGATCGGAGCCTGATATTCCGATTCTGAATCTGAATTTGAAGAGGTTGAGGCAGAGGGCGAGGAGGATGGTCTGTGAGGAGTTGAGGAACGTGACGGAGGAGGTGATGGGTCTTGCTGTAACTCTCTCTCCTCCTCACTTCTCCCTCCCTTTTTTGTCCTTCCCTGGTGGTGTGAGTTGTCTTGAATGCGGTGTCGCTCAGTGTTGGTAGGCAGTCTCTGTTTGGCCTGGACTGTTTGCCATTCGCGTCTATGTTGCTGCTCCCTCCCCCTCCTCTTTTCCCCTCTTGCAGTCTCCTCTCTCCTCCTCTGCCTCTCTATCACTCCCTCCTCCTCCTCTGCCTCCTCCTCCTCTTCTTCTGCCGAACTCTGGATCCAGGGACGTCTCAGTAGCTGCTCCTCCGCCAGCCTCCTGTCTTCCTTTCTCTCCTGTTTCCCTGGTTGTTTTTCCTGATGTCTGTCCTCTTTTCTCTCGTGTTTTCTCCCCTCTGCTTGGGTCAAATGATCTCCTCTGTGTTCCACCTCCTGTTCCTTGGACTGGGGTTTCTTTTGTGTTGTTTTTGTAAGGTCAACATGCACAGAGTTTGCCGCTGTAGCCTCAGAAGACTTGGCCCTATGTTTAAGGCTGGTTGTTGATCTAGAGTTCAACCCAGTATTAGATTTAGTAGCAGCTTTAGAGGTAGATTGGGAATGAGAACTATGATCAGAGTTGGTTTCACGACTAGTGGGAATTAAGTGCTTAGCTGTTGTGGGGCTATGTTGTAAGCTGGATTGAAATGAAGGCCTGGGCTTGTGGTTGGAGTTGTGGTTGGATCTGCTACTCTGGATTTGCTCTAAATGTGATGTGTGTTTGGCTTTGGGAGCCTCAGAGAGCTGTTTAGAACTTGGATGAAAGTTAGGCTTAGGTCTAGATTTGTGGCCGTGACTCTGGTTAGAGTTTAAAAGAGCAGAAGCCTTGGGTTTGCTTTGGTCTTGGTCCTCTGTGGGTCGAGTCTTGGACCTGTGCTGATGAGTTGGCTGAAGATGAGTACTGTTTTTAGGCTTGCTTTTCGTGTCGGTGTAAGGCAATGGAGTAATCCTATTTTTTGTCCTGTGGGGATTTGTTGTTAGGCTAGGTTGTGTTGTCCGAACCTCGGGGTAGTGCCGGACCCTGGAAGGAGCAGGTACACTGGGACTGGGTCTTCTTGGAGGATCTCTAGGTATAGGACTGGGGCTACGGCTTGCTCTCAGGCTCCCACATGGACTGGGGCATACACTTGGAACCGGGCTAGGGATCGGATTGTGCCTTGGGCTAGGGCTGGGACTTGGGCATGTGCTGAGGAATGGGCTGGGGCTAGGGCAGTAGCTATAACCAGGACTAGGTAGGGGGCTGTTGTTGTGGCTGTAATTAAACTGTGGGCTGGGAATAGGGCTTTGGCTAGGGCTGTATTCCCGATTGCTGTCCCAGGACCTGGCTGGAGATGGGGCTCTTTGAGTGTGGGGAGAGGGAAGGCGTCCTGCAATGCTCTGGGAGGGATCCCGGTCACTGCTGGCAGATTTGTTCCGGGACTTCTTTAGCCATTTATCCAACTGCCACTGGGCCGCAGAGGGGTGATCAGTCTTAAAAGAGCACAGACAAAACAAAATTAAATATTAAATCATAAACTAGATGAATCTAATAGTGAGGCTTAAAAATCGGAGTCAAGTATTTTCAACAAAACCTCCGCAAAGTTTCAAAAGTACAGAAGAATGTTCCATTGCATAGTCATATATAGATTGTATTATTGGACTATTATTACTGATGTATTAATGTGTACGTAACAGCTAATTTTAACTATTTCATACACTGTTAAGGAGTTCAGTCTCTGTTCAAAAGCCCAAATATTAGAAAGACAATTCTGGCTACAATTGGCTCCTGAAAAATGTTGTTTGTGCAGAAAGAGTGTGTTTTTAATTCAAACAAACCTGTCTAAAGAATTGACTTCTGAACTGAATCAAGAAAGTATGAAGTGTGTTTCTTTACTAGAATTATGAACAACTTGATTTAAAAAAAATACTCGAAACAAATTAATTTGCATTGAAAACCTGCTAAAATATTCTTACTGCGCTGGTGGATTTTTTTCACGTTTTAAGAAAATAAGAAGTCCAAGAGGACTCAATTATGGACTAAAATGACTTGATAAGAAGGACATTTCTGCAGGGAACATACAGCATGTATCATAATTTAAAATTTGAAAGTTGAAAAATCATAATTACTTAAGCTCTGAAATATATATGTATAAAAATAGTGAAGTAGAAGTGTGAAGTAACAGAAAAAAGAAATACTTGAGTAAAGTACAAGTACCTCAAAATTGTACTTAAGTGCGGCATGTGAGCAAATGTACTTGTTACACTCCACTGTACACGTCTTTTTCTGTACTAGTTCAGAGATAACAAGGTGCAAGCAGAGACATTTAACCATGAGGAATGACACATATCACTTACTGCACATAACAAATAGATCACTGACTCAGCTGCGATTTAAACTCCAACAACCCGAATCTGGATGACTCATGTCTAAAAAGTGTGATAAAAATTCCAACTGACATTATAACCTCCTTTCAATAGCCTACTTACTACATGGTCTCACAGCGCACATCTGTGCTTACAGTAGCTCAACCCCCATCCAATTATGCCAAATGACTCACTTAATGTTTGCTTAACAACTGGCTTGGTAACCAAAAATGAGACAAACACATGAGAAAGCAGAAGTTTCTACTAAATAGAAAAAAAGAGGATACTCACGGCTGGAGAGCAAACTTCTTTCTCTCTCTCGCGTTCTCGCGTTCTCGCTTTCTCTCGTTGCTGACCAGGAACTAAATTAAACCTCTACTCCTCAAGTCAAACAGTGACCCCCCTCCCCACATCCCTCTTTCCAGAGAAGACACTGCATCTCTTGTACCGTCTCAACTGCCCTCCCTCCTTCTTTTCTGTCCCTCCTTCTTTCTCCCAATACCTGGAACTCCAACCCCCATCTCTTCCTTGGGAGATATTTAAACAGTTCACGTAAATGAAAAACACATGGTGTGCACCCCTCCGCCTCACCACCCCCAAAAACACACTCCACTCCCTCCCTCTCTATAGGGGCCCAATGTAGTGCATGTTTAGTAATACAGTCCACTATGTCGTACAGGGCCTTCCATTCATAAAAGAGAAGCAGGTTTCCCCTTCATTCCACACATAGTACACGTCTCAACACCCACAAAGCCCGTCATATCTACCACACTCCACACCTCAGCACTAACTGATCCATTCACTAGTTATCTAACATAATGCTGTAGATGTAAACATGAACTTGAGTCTTGATGACTTCCACCTCCCGAGGGCTTTCCTCTTTAAGACTGGACCTGTTGACATGACACCCGGGCACTATTTCCCAAAGCTACCTCTGCCCCTCACCCTCCTCCTCTACAACTCATATGCATTCCTCGTTCCTCTGTCCCTCCCCACACCTGCCGTCAACTGCCTCGAGGCCACCTCTCCCTGCAGAGAATTTACCCGAGGAAGAGACAGACAGGCGAGGCATGGACAGAGAAGATAGAGAGCAGAAGAAGAGGAGGCTGTGGCTCAGCGTTGGTACCTCCTTGCTGTTGCACAGTGGCTGCGTGTTGGCAGGCGATGCAGGATCTGGGTGAACGTCTGGGCTCCGGCTGGGGCTCCGGGAGTGAAGGCTGCTGCTGCCCGACTCAGCGGTGGAGTCCGAGCCTGAAGAGTCTGAGCTGGAATGTCTCACCCGCCTGCCATGTGTGTGCGCTCGCTGTGCTGACAGGCTGTCAGTCAACACACACACATCAGAGAGGGGTCAGTGTACGTACACAGCCGAGCGGAGCCCACACACACACACGTCACGCAGGCACGCATGCACACACGCAGGCAGGCAGGCAGGCAGGCGCACACATACACACAACCACACACACACACACACACACACACACACACACACACACACACACACACACACACACACAGAGGCAGGCAGACAGATACTGTTGTTACTCACAGTTTAACTTATGTTTACAGACAAACATCCAAAGCTCATATCCACAATATACACACATGATATTTGTAATGGAGTACCTGTGTCCATCCCAGGAAGCTGACTCATGAGTTACCTTCAGGGACACAGAACAAAACAACAGTAAGTAATTATCTACCGCAGTAGCATAATGTACAGCTGGCTACACTCAATGTCTTACCTCTGCTGTCTTAATATCCTTAGTAGCAGTTGTGCCAAACTGCATATGGGTGTGTGTGCACACAATTAAACACTACCAGAAAAACAGGCATCCTTCAGCAGGAGCTGCCAAACAATCCAGTCATAGTCTCTGTTTCGCTTTGTCTTACACTTTCTTTTTCTGTTCACTCCAACTCTCTTCCACTGTATGTTTGCCTTCTTAAGCATGCACAATAGCATGAAGATATGTCCAGCTTAGATCAAAACTACTTAGTTACTTAATTTGTTAGTTATTATTTCTGCCATACCTAATATTTGTCCCATCCCACATGGGATAAGAAGACACTGCTATCTTACAAAATATGCATCTTCCAGTAATACATATAACATATAAAGACATTACATTGCTGTTACAACGTTATAATTACTTTTATATACTTTCAAAAAAACATGTTTACAAGGAAAAATTCCAAATAAACTTTAACATTAAACTGAAAATAACTGCCACAAGCCTGCAGTTTATCAAGATGAAGGGCTTTTTTTTTCTCTCATCTCTCAGACTTTCACCAAGAAACTGGATAATTAATCTTACTACACAATAATGCTGCTGTTATTATTATTAACCAGTAACAATAAAGAAATAGTATCACCTACCCTTTGAGTGTCATCATCATCACTGCTCAGCTTCAGGTCATCAGCAAGCATTCTGTAAGCAACGAAACACACAGACAGTCACTAGGATTTTCAATAGAGACGCACCAATACTGAATTTTTTTCTCCCAGTGCCGATTCTGATGCCGCAACTCAGGATATCTACTAATACTGAGTACTGATTTGATACCAGTGCTCTCTTTTACAAATCCATCGTATCAGATTGGTGCATCCATAGTTTTAAAAACTTTTAAGTCATCCTGAAAATGTTCCTTTACATCAAAATAAAAAAAAATATGATGGGTTATTTTTACAGTAAACTTCCAAAACAATAAGCTTCTGTAGGCTTCTGCAAATGTAATCAAACCAAGAGACTGTATTAGACAAAGTTAATTAAGATATTGTAGAAAGTGGTTTATATTTCAAAAAACAAAGATAACTCAGTTCTCAAAGCCTCACAAATGTGCATTCAATGTGTCAAATGACCTTTACATACTGTACTGATCTCTGTCTTGTTCATATATGTAATGTATTTCGGTTACATTGCAAAAAGTGCTCAGAATCTGTGAAAAAAAGGCTTCTTCCAAATGTTTTGAAAATGTTACATCACAAAGGCCATGTGATAATGTGGAACAGGCAGTTGGCTTACAACACTGAACATGTGTTTCGCCATAAAAGGAGGATGTAAAGAGGTAACAAACGGGAGCACATCGTTCTCAACTGACAGCTTTAGGAATGTTAACTGACCTTTGACCTAACCTTGTTATGTAGCATGAAACACTGTGTTGGCTGACCCATCCGTCTATTTCCCTGCACTCTCCTTAATGCTGTTCCCTGTGACTGTACTGACGATGATGTTCATGATTTGTAATTTTACAAAAGTTGCTGAGAAGAAAACATAAATTATGTGTGTGATATATTATATTGTCTGTGTTTGGTGACCTTCAGTGGATCATGTTTCCTCATTACCCACTTACGATTTGTGAGGTGCCACGCGAGGGTGACGGGTCGTTCGCAGCTGTACATCCCCCCGATCTTACAGAGAGAGAGAGAGCGAGAGAGAGAAAACATATTTAAAACCAGGCGACAAACAATATATTAACAGAGCGCTAATTGTACATTTTTGCACATATCAGACACGCAAACTTCTCAGTAAATGTTATCACATACTTTGCCTTTGCTGTGCAGTCGGTAGTTTTGCTTCCTTTGGAAAGAGGGAGAACAAAAGATAGTGAGCAAAAATCTCTATTTACATACCTAAATGCTTATTTATTTGTTTTTTTATATATACATATATTCATGGAGTTCTATTTTATTACGCAGTTTAAAAATGTGTTTTTAAAGGAGCCATGCTCATAATTTCATTCATGCTTTACATATTTCTGTTTTTGATTTAGCATTACACTACAGTATAACATTGTTGGACTCACGATGGGCAGTTAAAAAAAAAAGAGGATAGAAATTGATGCATTAGAACCAAAGATATTGTCCTTTTTTTCCAACGCATTCTTCTTCGTTGGCAAAACCTGCCGCCTACATTGACCACAATGTTTTTTAAGTCTAGTAAGCTCACTTCTTTCTAACTCCACACCCCCAGATTATTAAACTTGTTGTCTTCAGACCCAACTGCCACTGACTCAAGTGACATCACTTAAGGCAATTTATCAGATTTCGCACAGCTCTCTCTGGAGCCACAACTGGTTTTATACACATACGCAGTAGTACTCCCCAAGGCCTGTAGACATACTTTATTAGGGGAGTTCCCGTTTAATTATCAAAGATAAACAACACATATACAACACACATACATACCTTAGGGTTGTAGAGGATTCGTTGGGCCCAGTCATCCCCTAAGGCTTGCTGGGACGGCCAGGACTGAGTCATGTCCTGTGCAACAGAAGGGGGGAGGGTCAAAGGTGAATTGTGAGACTTCACTGTGATTGATGTTGTAAACATACAGAAACTCCAGCCATCGTAAATCGATTCCCTGAACTTTCTTCATTTTCTTTTCATTTAAGAGCAACTTATCTCTCCCATTTACTTACATACATAGATCCTCATTTGACAGCTGACACTTGTTATCAGCACTGTTTCTTCCCACCAGGGGGAGTGTGACTGTGATAAATATGGGTTACTCTCAGTGTCTAGTGTTACATGGTTGGTGTGGGAGTGTGCACTTTGCAGCTGTGTCAAGATTCCTCTGCAATCATTTTGTTTCTTTTTGATTGATCTCCAGCTGTATCTTTTTCCAGGTATTTCAAGTATCTGCTATATTTTTTTAAGCTATTTTTGTATGTCTCACAGCTCTTTTCTCTTTTGGAAAGTGAAGTTGTGTATGGCTGTGTGCACTCTAAAGACCCTGGCTCCATTTGTTTTGTTTGTGAACCAATTACACAGTATAGGCTGGAAAATGTATATTTGCCCACTTTCCATTTAGTTTTCTATTGCCTCTGTAATGTTAGTATCCATATATTTTACTGATTCATAGCCTACGTTTTATATCAATCACTATAAAGAACCATCACCTTATCGTGGTGGAGAGGTTTGTGTGTCCCTATGAACCTGAGGGCTGTGTTGTCTGGAGCTTTGTGCTCCTGGTAGGGTCTCCCAAGGCAAAGTGGTCTCAGGTGAGGGGCCAGACAAAGAATGGTTCAAAAATCCTATGAAAAATCGAGGAAGGGATGAAGTGACCCTGCCCGGAGGAAGCCCGGGGCCCCCGTCTGGAGCCAGGCCCAGATGGAGGGCTCGTCAGCGAGCGTCTGGTGGCCGGGTTTGCCACGGAGCCCGGTCGGGCACAGCCCGAAAAAGCTACGTGGCGGACATCCCTCCATCCCATGGGCCCACCACCTGTGGGAGGAACCGCTGGGGTCGGGTGCGCTGCCACATGGGTGGCAGTGAAGGTCAGGGGCCTCGACGGACCAGACCCGGGCAGCAGAGGCTGGCTCTGGGGGACGTGGAATGTCACCTCTCTGTGGGGAAGGAGCCGGAACTTGTGCGGGAGGTGGAGCGCTACCGGTTAGATCTGGTGGGGCTTACCTCTACGCACAGTCTTGGTTCTGGAACCATACTCCTGGATAGGGGTTGGACTCTTTTCTTCTCCGGAGTTGCCCAGGGTGTGAGGCGCCGGGCGGGTGTGGGGATACTCACAAGCCCCGGCTGAGCGCCGCTACGTTGGAGTTTAACCCGGTGGACGAGAGGGTCGCCTCCCTACGCCTGCGGGTTGTGGGGGGGGAAAACTCTGACTGTTGTTTGTGCATATGCACCAAACAAGAGTTCAGAGTATTCGGCCTTCTTGGAGACCTTGAGTGGAGTCCTGCATGGGGCTCCAGTCGGGGGACTCCATAGTTCTGCTGGGGGACTTCAACGCGCATGTGGGTAATGATGGAGACACATGGAGAGGCGTGATTGGGAGGAACGGCCTCCTGATCTAAACCAGAGTGGTTGTTTGTTGTTGGACTTCTGTGCTAGTCATGGATTGTCTATAACTGAACACCATGTTCGAACATAGGGATGCTCATAAGTGTACTTGGTACCAGAGCACCCTAGGCCAAAGGTCAATGATCGATTTTATAATCAGTTTCATCTGATCTGAGGCCATATGTTTTTGGACACTCGGGTGAAGAGAGGGGCGGAGCTGTCAACCGATCACCATCTGGTGGTGAGTTGGGTCAGAGGCTGGGGGAAGACTCTGGACAGACCTGGTAAGCCCAAACGGGTAGTGCGGGTAAATTGGGAACGTCTGGAGGAGGCCCCTGTCCGACAGACTTTCAACTCACACCTCCGGCGGAGCTTTTCGTGCATCCCTGTGGAGGCTGGGGGCATTGAACCCGAGTGGACAATGTTCAAAGTTTCCATTGCTGAAGCTGCGGTGAGGAGCTGTGGTCTTAGGGTCTTAGGTGCCTCAAGGGGCGGTAACCCGCGAACACCGTGGTGGACACCGGTGGTCAGGGAAGCCGTCCGACTGAAGAAGGAGTCTTTCCGGGATATGTTATCCCAGACGACTCCGGAGGCAGTTGCAAGGTACCGAAGGGCCCGAAGGGCTGCAGCCTCTGCCGTGAAAGAGGCAAAGCAGCGTGTGTGGGAGAAGTTCGGAGAAGACATGGAGAAGGACTTTCGGTCGGCACCAAGGTACTTCTGGAAAACCGTTCGCCACCTCAGGAGGGGGGAGCGGGAACCATCCAAGCTGTGTACAGTAAGGATGGGGACGCTGTTGACCTCAACTGAGGAGGTAATAGGGCGGTGGAAGGAGCACTTTGAGGAACTCCTAAATCCGACTAATACGCCCTCTATGGTAGAGGCAGAGCTGGAGGATGAGGGGGGGATTGGCATCAATTTCCCTGGTGGAGGTTGCTGAGGTAGTTAAACAACTCCACAGTGGCAAAGCCCCCAGGAATTGATGAGATCCGTCCAGAAATGCTTAAAGCTCTGGGTGTGGAGGGGTTGTCTTGGTTGACACGCCTCTTCAACATTGCGTGGAAGTCTGGGACGGTGCCTAAGGAGTGGCAGACCGGGGTGGTGGTTCCCCTTTTAAAAAGGGGGGACCAGAGGGTGTGTGCCAATTACAGGGGTATCACACTTCTCAGCCTCCCGGTAAAGTCTACTCCAAGGTGCTGGAAAGGAGGGTTCGGTCGATGAGTCGAATCTCAGGTTGAAGAGGAACAATGCGGATTCCGTCCTGGTCGTGGAACAACGGACCAGATCTTTACTCTCGCAAGGATCCTGGAGGGAGCCTGGGAGTATGCCCAACCAGTCTACATGTGTTTTGTGGATCTGGAGCAGGCGTATGACCGGGTGCCCCGGGAGATACTGTGGGAGGTGCTGCGGAGTACGGGGGTGAGGGGGTCCCTTCTCAGGGCCATCCAATCTCTGTACGACCAAAGCGAGAGCTGTGTCCGGGTTCTCGGCAGTAAGTTGGACTCGTTTCAGGTGAGAGTTGGCCTCCGCCAGGGCTGCGCTTTGTCACCAATCCTGTTTGTAGTATTTATGGACAGGATATCGAGGCGTAGTCGGGGTGGAGAGGGGTTGCAGTTCGGTGGGCTGAAGATCTCATCGCTGCTTTTTGCAGATGATGTGGTCCTGATGGCATCATCGGCCTGTGACCTTCAGCACTCACTGGATCGGTTCGCAGCCGAGTGTGAAGCGGCTGGGATGAGGATCAGCACCTCTAAATCGGAGGCCATGGTTCTCAGCAGGAAACCGATGGAGTGCCTTCTCCAGGTAGGGAATGAGTCCTTACCCCAAGTGAAGGAGTTCAAGTACCTTGGGGTCTTGTTCGCGAGTGAGGGGACAATGGAGCGGGAGATTGGTCGGAGAATCGGCACAGCAGGTGCGGTATTACATTCAATTTATCGCACCGTTGTGACGAAAAGAGAGCTGAGCCAGAAGGCAAAGCTCTCAATCTACCGGTCAGTTTTTGTTCCTACCCTCACCTATGGTCATGAAGGCTGGGTCATGACCGAAAGAACAAGATCCAGGGTACAAGCGGCCGAAATGGGTTTCCTCAGGAGGGTAGCTGGCGTCTCCCTTAGAGATAGGGTGAGAAGCTCAGTTATCCGTGAGGAGCTCGGAGTAGAGCCGCTGCTCGCTTTGCGTCGAAAGGAGCCAGTTGAGGTGGTTCGGGCATCTGGTAGGAATGCCCCCTGGGGCGCCTCCCTAGGGAGGTGTTCCAGGCACGTCCAGCTGGGAGGAGGCCTCGGGGGAGACCCAGGACTAGGTGGAGGGATTATATCTCTAACCTGGCCTGGGAACGCCTCGGGATCCCCCAGTCGGAGCTGGTTAATGTGGCCCGGGAAAGGGAAGTTTGGGGTCCCCTGCTGGAGCTGCTACCCCCGCGACCCGACCCCGGATAAGCGGATGAAGATGGATGGATGGATAAAGATTATAATATATATATATATATCACTTATAGGTGGCGCTACAGCAACCTGATATATACAAGGTCTAACCCTCACACCACGTCCTTTAACAAATCCCTAATATTCTCACATACAAAACAAAATTCTGCCTTCTCCCAATTAGTTTAAATGTTGATACAAAATTTAAAAAAAATAAAAAAAAAAAAATAAATAAATGTAGGCTTGCCAGAGGTGTGAATGCTCTGAGCTCTTTTGAGTTAACAAAACAGTATTTACTAAAACATGATACATTGAAAATTACAAATTATCCAAAGGATAATTATTTTTATATTTAAAATACATTTGGTGCATTCTCACAGATCAGTGACAGCAGGTGTCACTGCTCACCCTGACAGGAAGATTAAAGTGATGATTACACTTGATTATACACCTGGACTATTATGAAAATTTAAACCATTTCTTATTTGTTCTCTCTGCACCGTACACGAGAGGAAACAAGCCACACGGAGAGAGCTCTGCATCCACAGTGTCTTTGTTCCTGCTCTGATTATAATCTCTGCTGATTAGATTGCCTGCAGTCACATTCAGACAAACCAGGCCTCATGGATGCTGACAAAATGGACTGATTTTGTACAATGTTAGCATAATCTGGTTCCTCAGCTGTGTGTCCTAATGTGGAAGCATGGGGGTTCAGTGTGTAATGTGTGTGGCGATCACTGGGTGAGGGATAGCAGTAACAGAAACAGTGACCAAGCTCTGGAAAAGGATACATTTTTCAGCAGGGTTGTTTGAGGATTTGTATGTGTAGCCTACAGTATGTGTGCTTGTGTGTGTTGGTGGTCTGAGTGCTGATCAGAATGTGTGGTAACAGACACCAAACTCAACTAGAGTTGTTGAGATCTAAAGGAATAGCTCAGCATTTTGGAAATTACACTTAGATTGATACCACTTACATGTCTGTACTCTAAATATGAAGCTACAGCCAGTAGCTGTTAGCTAAGCAAAAGCCAAAAAACAGTCTGGCACATAAGCCCCCCGTAAAACAACAACGTGTCAATTTTACACGTTGTTTTATGAATGCATTAAAATATATACATACTGTATATAACGTGTGATTGTGTTACATTCAGACAGCTAGCTGTTCCCCCTGGTTCAAGTGTTTATGCTAAGCTAAGCTAACCAGATGCTGGCTGTAGCTTAATATTTAGCGTACAGACATGAGAGTGGTATCGTTCTTCTAACTAACGCTTAATCAAGAAGTGTCAAATTACTTCTTTAACTCTAGTTTGGAGTCTGCTAGAAGGAATGTTTCCAGTTTCATTTATTTAAATCCAAAGATGCTCATGAGATGAAACATTTTTATCAACCTGGTAGGCGACTCAAAGCTTTTCTTCCTCCTCTTCAAACTTGCCACCTCTCTAGTAAGCCCTCAAGGGCAAGTGTTTCCTTTCTCTGCTCATCCTTTTACTTCATTAACTCTCAGTCACCAAGGACACAGCACCAACCCTCACCCCTTTCCTCCTCAAACAACAACAAGGTCTCCCAGGTGGAGCATTATGTGTTGCTATCTTCCTCCCACCCTTCTCCACTCCAGGGTCTGTATCTCTATTCTCCTCCTCCGCTCCTCCTATCTGTCCCACACTGGTGACAGCCTGACAGGACACAGGGAGCAGTGATCCTCCGCAATGTAAAACCTCAAACATAATAGGAAAAATAGGTAGAAACCCTATGAGATTAGACCTGAGAAGATTGGTTGATTAATTGATTAGTTGATTGATATATAGACGATATATTCTCTGATTTCAGCATCTCAGACATTAAGATTTGCTATTTTTCTGTTATTGAAAGATTATTGTGTTTTGGACTGTTGGTCAGACAAAAACAAGAAATTTAAAGACGTCACCTTGCATTCTGGGAAATCTAAATGGACATTTTTCACTATTTTCTGACATTTCATAAGTAAACGACTAATCAAATAACTAAAATAATCAACACATCCATAGATGCAGCATGTCTTATGTGCTGCTGGTATTTTCGCCACTAAGCAACGATCGTCTGTAATTATTCTATTTTGTCTATTCTATGGCTGTTTCCAATGGCTCAAACCTGGAAAAAGCTGAAAATATCCCCCACAATATAACTCGATACATTTAATGAGGGATGAATCTGAATTATTGTACATGTTCAAAGTCAATTACCACTACTGTGATTACTATTACTTTTGAGAATGAAAAAAAAAATCATCAAAGTCAAGCAATGAAAAAAAAAAAGTAATTCCTTACCTCCAGAATATCTTTGGCACAGTTGTGTTGGCTTCTTGTTACCTGTGCAAACAGAAGAAAAGTGATGGTAAATGAGGAGAAAGTCACAGGAAGTTATGACTGATTTGTGACACTTCAGAACAACATACACAAGCCCAGCTATTAATTAGACAATCACATAGAGAAAGAGCTGCTGTTGCACACAAACCATTTGAGCATCTAAATTACAAGTGCAGTGTGTGTCATCTAAAATTCACATATATGCAAGTTCAACAGCAAATAAAGCGGTGCACTTGCACACACACACACACACACAGCTCATAGACTCATTCATTTCTTTCACCCGCGCCGTCATTACTAAAGTTGTGAACTTTCAGTCTCCTTCACAAAGATAACATACACGCATATACAGTACACTAAAAAAATCAACTTCTGCACTCTGTTCCTGCCTTTTTGCTGGAACATTCATAACGCTGTCACACTTTACTGTCAATCTTACAGTGTGTCTCTCTCTCTCACACACACACACACACACACACACACACACACACACACACACACACACAGTAATTGTGAGAGTTGAGAGAAGGTTGAAAGCTTGTTGATGACTCATATCTTAGAAATCACAGCTGCAGATGATCAGATGGATGTTGATTCTGCTGCAAGCAACTTTCGGTTTCCATCTGCATCTGGCAACCCCGCTCTCTCTCCCCCACGTTTCTTCCCTTTTTACAATTCAGCTCACAATTCAAATTCACCTCGTTGGCACGAAACCCAAGAACCATGTTGCTCAAGCATTAAGATAAAGGACCTAGTACTTTACATTTATGTGTGCAGCTGTGTAGTGCTTTCTATTTATGTGGGAATATGTTTCATTCTGACTGTGGGTTTTGTGTGAAAACAGATGATCCCACTGCACAAATTAGAATCACATATATAGTTCCTCATTCATAATAGCTCATCTGCAGAACACTTACATGGTCTTTCTCCTTGGTTATATATATTTCATACCTTAAACATTTCCTTTACACACTATATTCCATTTTCATTTAGGTGATTTGCTTCTTTCTTTTATGCCCCACTCTGTCTTCTGTGCCATCTGTGCAGCATAAGTATGTGTATGTGTAGTGAAACGTGCATGTGTGTGTGTGTGTGTGTGTGTGTGTGTGTGTGTGTGTGTGTGTGTGAAACTGCCTCTTCTTGCATGCATGACTCACTAAGGTCAGTGTCTGAGAGTGGCTGGACTCTAAGCCTGCGGATGGAAAACAGTGTGTGTGAAAACTGTCACAAACAGCTACAAGGCAGTTATGGGGCCGAAGGCACTAAATGAAAAACATAAACACAGACAACCAGTATTTTATCTCCCTGTGGCAGTGCACACGCTAAAGCCCTGTCTGCTTCCTCGGTTTACACTAACACATCCATTATGGATATCATCATTAGCTATGTGTTTCACACGTCCATATACCAACTAGCACCACAGGCTACAGCTCTGGTGCAATACCCTGATGAGTGAATATTCCCCAGGGGCCAAACAAACCACAACCCATCATAACACCTGCAACAAACAGCATGCAAGCCAACTACTACTAACCATCTGTTACATTCTTAAAGCATCAGCAATTAGGCTACTGAAGTTATGTTCATTTTCAGCTGCTATTCAGCACTTCAATCTGCGTTGAGTGCCTTTAAGAAAAATCTGAAAACACTTTTAATCTGCAAACTGAATATTTATGAAGATATAAACACAGCATGCACAACAGGAATTGTTCTCTTATTTTATTTCAGGATTCAGTAATCTTTCAAAAATTAACCTGCAGGTAGGCCTACTCTATGTAGGCTACAATTTAGGGACTTTAAACATCCATAATATTGTTCAAGAACAAAAACAATATTGAAAGACGTACTCAAACTGCTTTATAAACAGTCTATAAACCACACTCCATGCACCCTCTCACCTGAGAATATGCGCATCTGAGTAGAAAACAGACAATGGAAAGTTCCCCTTTGCCACCGAGGACAGTAGGCATGGTTCCTGTAGATGGTCAGTGCTCTCCTCCGGTGTCCATGCCAGTGAGGACTTGCGTTAAGAGTAGCGGATGCCCCTGCGTGACGCTGGCAGACCGGGCTCTTCACTGCCGGAAAGTGTCTGTGTCACTGAGGGAGACAGAGGGCGATGTAGGCGGGCCGGTAACGTCAGAGATGACACACACGCAGCTCACGCAGGGACATCACGACTCAAAGCACCCCGGTGGATGTTCATCACCAGTGCTTTTCAAAGGCGTATTAAGATGTCAGAGCTGCTAAATACACCGGCGACGGGACACTCTGTAATGTAGTAAGATTTATGACATTTACAGGGGCGGCGCTAAGAATTAAGGGGCCCTTAAACCGAGATTAATTGATGGTTTGGCCATATGGGGGCATCGCAACAAGTGTGTCAATAAATTACATGATGGTGTGGTGTAAACACAACATTTGACAAGATGATATGGCTAACGTGTTAGCAAACAGTTGCCTGACACAGCTATGAGCAACATTTACATGTATGAAGAGTCATGTTTGTTTAATATTCACTTTCTTCTTAGGTTTGTTTTGCTCTTCATCAACTCTTAAGAAAAATACTGCCCTGAAAAGTAGCACTTTTTAGCTGCTAGTGTAAATGCTCCACTATGTTAACTAGCTAGCATAGTTGCTAACTTTGTCTGTTGTTTGCTGCTGGGCTGGTAACCTGTACAGTCGGTTGTTAAGAGCTTTTTGCTGAAATGATCAATGACTTGCATCTTTATATATATATATATATATATATATATATATATATATATATATATATATATATATATATATTATAATCTTTATAGTGATTGATATAAAACGTAGGCTATGAATCAGTAAAATATATGGATACTAACATTACAGAGGCAATAGAAAACTAAATGGAAAGTGGGCAAATATACTTTATGGTATTGTATCCAAATGTAAATATAAACATAAACATAATGGTGAGCTAAGTCAAACACCTTGTATACCTTGTTACAAATATATTTTGTTCACAACAAGGTGAAGTCTAGCCCAGCTAGATGTTATGTCACAGTAACCCAACCTGATAGATATTTATTATTATTTATCATATTTATTATACCCCATTTATGTCAGTGGTTACTAATAAAGTCCAGCAACAGTTTTACAAAACCCCCATTAAGATTTTCTTTCCATAACAAGCATGTACGTGGACCTTGGTTGATTTTGTTCTGTAAAAGCTGTCTTGTTTTCAAGGTCAAGAATGAACTTTTAAGTCAACATGGATGAGAAGTCCTAGAGATCTATGTAATATCTAAGGCAACTGAGCAAATTCAGTCTACTTATGAGGTTGCATGAGATGGCCAAAAGCTCCCGAACAAGCAGGTAAGTGGACCTTGAGTTGAGCTTGTTTTTTACAAAAATGTATAATACTTACTTTCGCGCCTCTGCTTGAAGAATGTTCTTTTTTTGGCTATTTTGGATTGAAGAGTATATAGTGTGCAAGTCTTCATGTGAAGCCATATGTACATAAATACTTTAACTGTAAACTGTATAACATTAAACAGTTCTGTGACTGAAAGCATATTGTTGGCCAATGACAAAATCTGATTATCTCTCCTTCCTGCATCTTGGCCTTGTATGCTTGTCTAGTCCATCTATTATTCTGCTTAATGCATTCTGGCCTGTGAAGTGGCTCTGGATTGCATGGATTTTGCCTTGTCATGATAAAATATGAGCTGTCTCCCCGGCTCAGATGGCTCTGGGGGAAGGCTGGGAGAAGAGGGAAAGACAGACACAGAGAGCTTAATATATTAGCATTGACTGCATTGATTTAAGGAATCATATTTGACACCTTGTTCCATATAACCACATATCCTCCACTGAAACAGAAGTAGAAATTTGGTTTGGGCTGCACACCCCTGAAACCACAGTGTCCTTTATTCGTTTGAGGCACATGTCAAAGACTGACCTCAGCCACAGTGTATATAGCTGGTAGTCCAGATGTAGAAACTCATTTAATCTGCAGTGTTGAAGAGACAAAAAACACTAGTTAAGGAGACAAAAAGGATACATACTGTGTACTGTGCCTAATAAATGAGCGATTTTGTGACCTCCATTATCTTTGGTTGGTCATTGCATAAATTCATTCTTCTTAGTTCAGTCTATCTAATGTGTGTTTGTGTGGGTCCACACCTTTTTGTCTGTGGCTTTTGTGTTTCCGTGTTTTAAAGGGAAGTTTCATACACTCTGTTTCTTGTGCATTAACTCAAGAAAGTGTTTAGGTAAGATATAGATATATAGATAGGTATAGATAGATACTTAACTTATCCCCAGGAGGAAATTTGCATGTCACGGTACAAGAGAGATAAAAACTTGCTTACTTGTGACTGGGTAAGGCTTTCTCATTGACTAGTGACAATTCTCACATTTAAGTTAGGTAGTTAATTAGTTATTTTCACCACACAGCTTTAAACTTTAGAGCAGTTAATAAAAAAGCGATTAAAAAACCCCAAATGTTTTAGGGATGTGCTCTAACGTTGATATGTCAGTAAAATTTGAAATTTTTTGTCGTCATGCACCAATGACGATGTGAGAGGGAACACTTCTTGATGTTAGAAGTTACAAAAAGTACTTTATAACATCTGCACACACTGACAGGGTCCTTCCTTTTGTCTTGAGTCATAGGTGCCAGTCCTGCATTACTAAAAGCACTGACTCCAGTAGCAAAACATATTGAGCTTTATCGATTAACTGATAAGTCGATCGACATAAAAATATTCAGAAGCAATTTTAGCGATAATTAATTACACATTTTCTGGCATTTTTTAAAGCAAAAATGGCAAATATTCCCTTGTTCCAGGTTCTTAAATGTGAAGACTTTATGCTTTTCTTTACCATTCATGATAGCAAGAGAGATGTTTCTAATTTTTTGTCCTCCTTATTCACATACATGAGGGGTGCAGGATATTAGAAACACCTCTGAATATAATGCAGTCCAATACAACACCAGCACTAACTATGACTTTAATGCTAAAACATATAATTAACACCTCTATGGCAGTGTCAAAAACTGAACATTATAGGCATAATAAAAGTAGACTTTAGGGCAGAACAGTGTTATTAGATTGCATTAGATTGTACACCAATAAAGTGTATGTGGCTGTCAGTCTGCTCTTTTCTTTGGACTGGATTGAATCACAGCATGTGGTCCTGATATTACAGCAACTCTCTGTCTCTGAATCTTTCTGCTCTCTTTCTGTATGCTCACGAAACTAGGAAGCAAAGAGAAGAGCGAAGCAACTGTGTTTTCCTATGGAACAGAGTGGAAATGTAGGGATGAACTGGGAATGGAGGGATAAGAAATGCCTGGGGCCAGTCTCCACAGCCACACGGTAGCACCCTTGGTTACAGACCCATGGCGACAGGACCTCAAAGGCACAACGGCATCCCTCGACGCTGCCTGTTTAGAACACGGCTGGCCTCAAGAGTCAGCCTTCCTGACAACACACTCTCCCGCTTTCTTTCTGTCTTTCTCTCTCTCACAGCCTAAATGAGGAAGATGGAGATGGAAAGGTGTTGGGAGAGAATGAGTGGGCCCAAGCTACATTGTCAGTCCCTGCAGCTTGCTTTGGTTACCATGGAGATTCTAGATTCCTTCAGGTAAAGAGGGAAAAGTAGAAAATTGGGTACCACTTTCTAATAAGACACTCTTCATACAGGCTTATATAAGCTCTAATTTGTGTTTTTATATGGTTAACAAATCATTTACTAATGCTTCATAGATATAGTTATAAGCTTTTTATAAGCACACCGTTTGGGGTTGCCAGGTTGTGAAACATCCCCCAGACTGGTGCTAAAAAGATGTTGGTAAGCCATTACAAAATACTCAGTTTCTCATTATCTAATAAGCCAACAAGTCTGTGGTTCAAAATGTTAATTTAGTCATTTCTAAAGATTATTTTTTGGGCTTTTCTGCCTTTAATTGATAGGACACCTAGGTGAGAGAGAGAGGAGGAAGACATGCAGGAACTTGTCACAGGTTGGACTGGAACCCTGGACCTCTGCGTTGAGGTATAAACCTCAAACTATATGTGTGCCTGCTCTACCCACTGAACCACCCTGGCCACTAATTTAGTCATTTCTGAAGAAAGTTTACACCTATCTCAATGTTAATAAGTTGTTATAAATGGCTTTTGGTCCAGATGTTCTGCAGCCTTGTCCCAGAATATAAGTGATCGTCTATTGAAGGGCTAAAAAGCAGCATGGATGCAACACTGGATGAGTAGACGATCAGATGGTATACAGTGAGCAGTGAGCCCCACCCTGTGGCCAAAGTGAGAAGTGAAGCTTTATCCTACTACACTGCCAATTCCCTGCATTACTGTGATCATAAATGTTTTATTTTTCCCTTTGCCTCAGGACAAACACAGTGAGAGGGCTGGATTATGTATTCTTGTTTAATAACACCTCGTCAACATGCACTCAGACGCACACAGGCTAGTGAATATGATGATGTGATGTGATATGATACGTCTTAGGGCTCCAACTAATGATTATTTTCATTGTCTGATCAATCTGTCGATTATTTTCTCGATTAATTATGTCAATAAAAAAACAGAAAATAGTAATATAATGCTGATTGCAATTTCTTGGAGCCAAAGTTGACATATTCATATTGCTTGTTACCAAAACCCAAATATAATCTGTTTACTATATATGACGAAGAAATGCAGCATATGATCACATTGAGAAGCTGGGACCAGAAAATTTTTGGTATTATTGCTTGAAAAGTGACTCAAACGATTTTGAATTGATTATCAAAACTATTACTTTTTTTCTCAGTTCTAATGTGTTGGTTTCTTCCAGATGCTCCAGTTTCCTCCCACAGTCCACAAACATGCAGCTCAGGCTGGATAGAAACTCTAAACTGCTTATAGGTGAGAATGTGTTTGTGTTTTTCACCCTATATGCAGGCTCCAAAGCACGTAGAGGCTGAGATAGAAGATATATAGAAAAAGAATGGATGAGCTGATATAAGGGACAGCACTCTTTAGCAGTGGCTCCCAACCGTATTTTGCTTATAAATATATAATGAAAGTATCACAAGAAGAAAGAAAAGATAAAAGTCAAACATGAGCCTAATTTTGTATTACAGAATTTTTTCTTCTTATTTTCCCATTGTTTTAATGATCTTGTTTAACCCTTCAGATATATTAGTTTGGGAACTACTTCTCTTGGGGTAGACTGAAAGCCATAATAAATAATTCCTCAAAACAGTGATGTTTGAGCATCACTGAGGTATTTTCTGGTTAAAACAGATCATCATGGCTCAGTATTTAAATCCAGCTGTCTTGACTACATTTCCTTCTGTGTTGCCATTTGTTAAATGATGTATTTAAAATGTAGCCAAACGTAAATACAGTGTCATTATTGAAGCTGTGCTCTATATCTAACGTGTTTGCTCAGCTGCTTCCCCATTTGAATTGATGCCTTTCCAAAACACAGCAGATAACAGCAGATAGCCTGCGGCATTGTCATAATAAACGGATAAAAAGAGCAGGATATGCAAAGCCACGCAGAGAGAAGCCTATTCATGTCATGCTGAAGTGCACTAACAACTGCTTGGACTGGCTTGTCCCTCGTGTGATGTCATCCAATGGATGAGTGGCTGGCGGCTGCGATGCGCATGTATGCAGTCTATTGCCTCAACGCTTCACAGCGAACCGCACTTGACAGCTTGCCAGATTAGAGGGGGGAAAACACACCATTCAAGGGAGGAAACCAGACCTGCTGAATTTCCACCAGCCAGCCGTCAACCGCATCCACCCGAGGTAGAGCAGGGTTTCCCGCAGCCCCTCTCTGTCTCTCTCTCATCGTACACCTCATGCATCATTTTTGTGGATTAATTATGTTTCTGTTCTAACGCACAGATGACAGCGTAACCGGGGCGGTAAGCTGTTCAGATACCCAAATACAGCCGCTTTGTTGAATAGGATCTGTTGTGACTGGACATGAATTCGGCGGAACAGACGGTTACATGGCTGATTACGCTCGGGGTGCTGGAGTCGCCAAAGAAGACCATCTCGGATCCTGAAGCATTTCTGCAGACCTCCCTGAAAGATGGGGTGGTGTTGTGTCGGCTGCTGGAGCGGCTCAGCCCTGGGTCCACGGAGAAAGTAAGGGCAACATATAGCCTACTCCCCCCCACTCCCCTCTGCATAGCCAACCGCTCGTCCCGTCGGCATACTGTGTGCTGCCCAGATCTGTGAAACCGACGCGGTTTGTTGTCTGGCTTCTCTTTCTGCCCAGTGGCCCATGAGGCGATTTCTTTTGTAGGTCACGGCAGCCCGGGTTATTGTCTGCGAAGACAGCACTATGTTATGTTATATGGCTGCACATACACGTATGTCAGCGTGTGTACAGAGAAGAAGAAAAGGCCGCTGTTTCCACCGCGTATTGATCTGCTCTAACATCACAGCAAACACAAAATTGATTGATCAAATATATTAGGAGCTATTAGATCCACTATAGGGTTTTAATAATGAAGGCCTCGAATACACTTTAAATGCAGGTTTAAGCACTCAACAACGTTATCGTGTGAAGCCCCCGTTTTAAATTTCTCTTTAATCGACGGCGCCGGTTGCGTAGCCTACATGTCAGTGTATATTGATACACAAAGTATGATCAGTCAGAGATGACTAGCTATCTGTACACAGACCACAGCAATAAGAGTGGGCCGCCATTGACTGCAAAGGCACACAGACAGAGATGGACCCTCTCTCCATTTAAAGAAACAGCGCAGTGTTTGTGTCTGTCAATGTATAGCGTCAGCCAGTTTAGAAGGGAGGCAATGTTTTCCTCAAAAGAGGCTCAGGGCTGCCTGCACCTTCAAATAAGCGTAAGAAATGTGCCTGTTAAATGGCAAAATGTTCCTCAATTTTTCACCCTCTCACAGTGACGATGGGGTGTTGTTTAATTTCTGAGACATAACCAAATTATGTTTTACTATTTTGCCCTCACAAGAGGATTTGGTAGAAGATAGCCTCTTTAAAATACTGTGTTTGAAAGAATCTGTAGCTACTTGAGAAAGGGGGAAACAACTGGGAAATAGGTGCCTTGTCCTGATGGGTGAAAGCCAAATCAGTGTGGTAGGATGATCTAAATTATGTTAAATATGCTGCCATCTCATTTGGGGAAGATTTAACATGTTTTCTTGACACATAACTGCTAAGAACTTCCAAGACATGACATAACAAAAACTGTCACAGATAAAAAGCCTCTGTCCTGCCCCACAATATGTTAATATTACCAAACTAACTTGATGTGATAACTTCATCCAAATGGTAGCCTAAATAATAGAAACATTTGAGTTACAGTAGTAGTACACATCTAAATCTCTGGTCAGAGAAGACAGGTTTCTGTAACTCTTAAATTAACTCTGACTAGTGGTCACTTCAATGGAACAACAGAGGCAACAGATGTCTCTAATAGGTCTGAAGAGACAAACTATAAATGGATATATAAACAAAGTGAGCTGATTATAGTAATAATACTATAGCCTTTTTGAGGTTGATGCAGATATTGATATTTGAGATATCCCAATAGAGATATTTCGGCCAATATTCTACCTAAACAAACACACATTTTTTATAAGGATCCCATTCATTTGCTTATAAAACAATTTAGACTAATATACAGTATGTGAGAGGGACATATATAGTTGACAAATAAACTTATCAGTGTCCTCTGGTGGACAAACTATGTAAAGGTGACACCTTAAATTAAATTATATTTTAGGCATATCTGCACTGACATTCATTGTACTTATCAGCCAACATTTTACACCGATACAATATATCTGAGAAAGGCTATAATTGGCTGATTTGCGCTCCAAATACTACCACCACTACTTCTATTACTACTACTAATATTTTTTTTTAAATTTTTCCCATGCCTCGCTTCCCACTTTTCCCCTAACATTTACATGTGGAGCTTCTATAATATTGATCTAAAATCCCTGGGCTAGTTGTTAATTGGCTAATCATATCGTGCCATTTATCTGGTTCTGTTTTTGCTGAGCAGCACTGTATGTGGACCACAAGAAAGTGGGAGATGCGGGCCACAGCTGGGTCAGATGTCAGTTGCTATCAGGGTAGATACCAATGCTATATAGACCAGAGATGATATATACTGTATCATGGTATCGTATCATGGTTCTTCCAATTAGCTAAAATCGGGCCGCTTTGCCTTCCTCACTTGCATCTCTTCTTCGGCTTTAAGATTTCTCCCAGTTACATTTTGATAGACAGATGAGGCATGAAGTGAGGATGGTGGACTTGAGGGCAACATGCATTGCCTCAATTCTCCCTGTGTACTTTATCTGCTGGGTAGCTTCTAAATTTCCCAAGAGTATGCAGAGTATCCTAGTATTGCATTATTGATCTGGATCCACAAAGTAACTAAAGTTACTAGATACATTTAGTGGATTAAAATTACAATATATATATATATATATATATATATATATACACACACACACACACACACACACACTCAGTTGACCGTTAATATTAGGTACACCTAGCTAAAACTAATCTGCTATAAATCCCACTTTCATGAATGTTATAATGTTTTAGAGAGGTGTAAATTCAACGTTATGGTAATTTTGTTACTATTGTATTGCCTTATAATGTGAGGTGTTTCAAATATTTTGTCCACATCGTTTATTAATAAGGCTTCATTTTGGTCTCAACACTTTTCTTCTTGTTGAAGTAGGTTGTTAAAAACAAAAAACCACTACACATAGGCTACACCAACCTCAGTGGGGATCCCTATTTGTCAACGTCATTTCCCTCGATCCAATACCACAGCCTCTTCCACTTCCCTGCTGCGGCATCAGCGTTCAGCCTCCCCGGAGTGATAGGCCCACTGCTAACACACACTGTAGAATGCGTGTCGAGAGAGACTAGATTTGAGGGGTTGATGAACTCACAGAAAACCGCAGTGTGAAAACCAAGAAACCTGCAGCGTGAAGTGGAAGTTTATCTCTAACCAGCGTTTCCGTCTTTCCAGATTTACCAAGAACCGAAGAACGACGGCGAGTGCCTGTGCAACATAAAGGAGTTTCTCAAGGGCTGCACATCGTTTCGCGTCGAGGTAAGTACCTTCTCAGATCTTTGCTTATCTTGTGTTTGTACCACACCCGTCCGCATAGTATAACACCGAGAGTTGTTGTTTGAAATTGAACGTTAATGAGGAGACACTGGTACAATAAACAATGGGTTCATGGAGTGGACACGGACGGAGACCCTTACAGAGGGAGGAGGAATGAACTACAAGCCGAGAACAATCGCCCATCGCCCGGCTGAGTGAGATTTGCTCGTCCGTTCAGTGGCGATACATTTGCAACATTTTGGCAACCTCAAGTAACTCAAATTGATAAAACTATTGCATTGTAGCGTGCTCACATTTCCTGCTTAGGTTTTGAAGCGCCTGATGTTTACGCTTTGTAATTAATGCAGAGCTTTGTCCTCGGGCTCATGCGTGGCTTTATTGTCACCACCACCGTTTCACACTAGCCCTTTAAAAAAATGTTTTTGTTAAGAGCAACTTTTTGTAGCTATGAACAACATAGAAGGGCATGGTTATGTGAGTATGTCTTGTTCTAACTTGGTAATTACAGTCTTATTATTGTCTTATAATTATAAGGTGTAAAGTCTAAACATGTCCTCAGATCAAGTGCCTCACCCTTGCAGGGCTATATATCAGTATTTGGGTAGGTTCTAGTTATGGTTAGTGAGAATACCTCCATAATCTTTAGCGAATGGAGGACAGCGTGTTGTTTAAGGCTGCATAGAAGGGTCATTGAACCACCCTAGTTTGACAATACAACTCAGTGTTCCTCAGCATTGCCTCTGCTTAATGAGTCTGCAGCCACTGGACAAGAGGTGGAGATGGGGTGAGACAGAGCACTGTCATATTAAGTGTATAAAACATGCCTTTTAGTATTTACAGACAGCTGAAATGTCAGGGAAGCAAAATACATCTGCCATGATTGTATTGGAAAAGGCCTCTGTTTGTTTTGGCTTACAACAGGGACAGGCTCTGGCAGTGTTGAGCAATAATCTGCAGTTATGGTAACAAATAGTCAAATTCCCCATCATAAACACTCTTTTATGTCATGCTGACTTGTGCCATCTCTGGTGGAGATGCTGTGCTCAATACCATCACAATTTCCCTATCTCCCCCCCCACTATTTTAGGTCCTTGCTTGCGTGCAAGAGTGTGTTCAAATATATGTGACTTTTTTTTGAGTGAAGTGGACAGAGCAGGATTACAGTAGTTTGGGACATGGCAGTCCTTCCGCTCACCATTTGTGGAGCAAAGATGGGTCTTCTCCAGAGCCCAGAGCACTGCTGGCTCTGACCCCAGGTAGCTGCAGCTGCAGATTAGTGCAGTGGCTGCTTGCACAAGAAGACAGACAGGTAGACGCTGTGCTTTCGTAGTCTTGACCTACCTCTTTTAAATGCAGTTAAGCTGGGTGTTTGGCTGTTACATCAACAATGCTAGCCTTGCTGTGTTTGCACGTCTAGTGGGGATGTTTCAAGAGGATTGTTCTCTTTTAGATATAGTTTGGATTCCTAATGCAGATTAGACACTCAAGACCATGTCTCACATTTAGTCAGCTGCTGTTACTGACCCTTAACCCCAAATGTATTTGACCACAGGAAGTGATCATTACAGTTCCCATGACCCCACTGGTCCTTGTCTACCCTGTACTACCAGATTTGTTTTGAAATAATATTTAACACAGAAAAACAGCAAATCTTAACATCTTGGGTGCTGGAACCAGAGAATATTTTCCACTTTTGCTTGATTAAATGACTGTATGACAATTAAACGATTATCAAAATTGTCACTGATTAACTGATAAATTGACTGAGCTGGCTCTTTACTCAAGCAGTTTGGATTTGGATTTAAGTAATGGCCATGAGGTAATTAAAGGCATATTTATATTTAGATGAAAATCCATTGCAGTGAGTGACTTGCTAATGTCTGTGACCCATAGACATCATCTTCACCAGAGCTACACCGATAAATTTGCCGGGTCGATGCATCAAATCAGATTGAGTCATTTATCAAATATTGATATCGGCCTCAAAAGTCCAGTATCGGTGGGGCTATAATCTTCACTTCTTGCTTGTCAGTGGGAGTTTTGTCTTCAGGAACTGAAACACATGATCAGTTGGATTGGGTTCGGCTGACTTACTTGGCCGGTAAAGAATATCCCACTGTATTTGGCCTTAAAGAAAGCTTTTTGACTGCCTTGTCTGTATGTTTAGGATCATCATTGTCCTGTTACATTGTCCTAAAATTGGGAAATTGGGAAATCAGTCCAATGCTGTCAACCCTATATGGATGTGAACACCCTTAAAAATCAGCACTTTAGACCCATTGTTTTATTTCAATCCAGTGTCATTGTCTAAATACATACTGTATGTATTCTTAACTCGCTCAATGTAGCCAGTTGTACATACTTGTGTACGCAGAATCATTAATATTTCAATATCATTTTAAGTAATCTCTTACGAAGTAGTCTGATATGTAACCATATCCCATTAACTGTAGTGTACACGGAGTACTTGGTAGTAATACCCTATAAATAAATACTCATTTTCTCAATCATGACAAGTTTAGGTGCAGTTCACCACTTTGTTGTAGTAGCTGAGTCACAGAGGGGTGTTGCACTATTGGCTAAGCCTGCTTTGAGGGATCATTACCTAACTGTAATGTGGTGGCCTAAAGGACATGTCGAAGCATGTTATGTTCAATATTTCCATTAAGGCTGGGCAATATATCAATATTTTAATATGATACTAGATATCGTCTCAGATTTTGTAATATCATAATATGGTGAGTGTTGCCTTTTCCTGGTTTTAAAGGCTGCATTAGAGTTAAGTAATGTAATTCTCTGAACTGACCAGACCGTTCTAACTGTTCTATTATTTGCATATACCCACTTAGTCATTTTAACAACATTTCTGATGATTATTTATCAAAAATCTCATTGTGCAAAGCACCAATTGTCAACCCTACACTATCTTCGCAATATCGACATTGAGGTATTTGTTCAAGAATATCGTGATATTTGATTTTCTCCATATCGCCCAGCTCTAATTTCCATGCATGAATGTTTGATTTAGATCCTACATCGTGTTTCACTGTGACGACTGGCAACTTTTGTTTTCTAATGGAGAATCTGTTAAATTGACTTTTAAGTTGGAGGAAGAACCAAACTCTTGCAGTTATCGTGTGAAAGAAAAGTTAAGTACAAATACTGAAGGTTAGTTGTAGTTTCAGTCCCTGTGGAAGTATTGATGGGTGAGGAAGAGGGTCCTTCCACATGAATGTTCCTTAAGGACAGCAAGTCTTCCACTAGCTTGTAACAAATACACACACATATACCCTTTTTACATAAATACACTCTCGCAAACGCATCATTCACATATTCCCTGAGGACATATCTGCAATCAGAGCGGAAGATTCAAGAGACTCATATCTCACAGTCCCTCGCCCTCAGTATAACTGAAGCGAGAGTAACTAATCAAATAAAGCCGTTACACAGGAAGAGCGACAACAACTACAGTCATCAACAGAGATACAATCACTGCCATTCATAGTAACCAAGAGGCTAGTGAGTGTCGCACTGACAGTGATACAGACCATGCTGTATGTGTACACTTTTACTAAAGTTAAAGTAGAAGGCTGGCATTATTCAAATGTTTTTTATTGTCAACAAATCCCATGGAAAAAAAACAAAGCCATCAATGCATTAGTCTGTTTCTCAATACTTTCTGACCTTCCTGCCCTGTCTGTGACACTCTACAAGTTTCTGGCTTGTAAATAGCGTTCCCATCAACATTCAAGTCGTGTGGGAAACTCTTCTCTGAAACGGCTGATATATCCGACTACACTTGATGTTAAAATGCAGTTTCTGTGTTCAGTGTCTGGACTCTGATATCAGATCACTGGTCTTTGCATTTAAACTTGGTATTAATAAGAGTTTGCGTTATCTTGATTCTGGCCACATTGTTTTTGGATTGCAATATGCAAATTAGCTCTATATATAGCCAAACTTTGGTTATGCAGGAACTACTTGTCAGTAGCATAAATTCATTGTTGGCTTTGGTATTTTCATGGGATTTGTTGGCAATCCTTTGATGCTCTTGTATGAAGGGAACTCAGCTTCTGTCAGTGTCTTTTGTAATGCACATAATGCAGTATGGTAGAACGCTGTAAGCAGTGTCTGATTGCAGATGTATCTGTGCCTGCTGAGCTTGTGTGTTTCGCCCACAACTTCTGTCAAAGATAACAAGTTATCGATTGACTGCTCAGTGCTGGCAGTGTGAGTGATGACACAGTCCTACTGTCCTACTGTGCTGAAATTAGCGTTTAGCTTTTAAAAGGGAAATACGCTTGCTGATGGCTCTCTCACGCTCATGTTCTTCATGTCCTCTCTCTCTCTCTGTCCTCTCTCACCCACAGCCGTTTGAGGCCAGTGACCTGCTGCTAGGACTGAACTTCTCAAAGGTGCTTAGCAGTCTGGTCTCTCTCAATAAAGTGACTGCAGGTGAGTCAAATTATGTGCAAAGTGTGTGAGTAATATGATGTGTGTGTGTGGGTGTTTTATGAAAGACAGGCAAGTAGTCATGAGTGTGTGGGTGCTGACTGCAGATAACAGGTCTAGTGTATTTATATTTTGCCCTTTCTGTCCAGATATCGGCGTGGGCAGTGACTCAGTGTGCGCCCGACACTCATCTGCCCATCGCATAAAGTCGTTTGAGTCGCTATCCTCTCAGGCTTCACTGAGCCGATCCTCCAAGCTGCTGCACAACCAGTTTCGCAGTCTGGTAAGGTCGACACTCACTAACAGCACAGTTTAGGTACACTGTAGTCTATTATGGGCTGAAATATGTGCCACCAGAAACTGAATTTGAATCATTTATATTTGAATTTGAATTGCTAAACTTGAATAACTGCATTGAAAAACTGAATTTGAATCACATAATTTGAAATTGTATTGTCTAATTTGAGTCATTGCATTAAAAAACTGAATCTGAATAGTATAATTTGAAATTGAATTTATTCGTTTGGAACTGAAGTCCAATAAAATGTGATCTTCACTGAAAATTCAACTTTCTATATATCTTCACATTCAGTTCTCAAAATTCAATTTCTAGTTACTGTGACAGACATCCGGGTAGTTGAAGGATGAAGGAAGAGCAGTCGAGTGCAGATCGATAGATAGAGTTCAGTGGCGCAGATACACAGGACTCCTCTTCGGCCAATCAGCACCTACGTTAGATCGTAGATATACAGTATGTTAAATTGTCATTACCGTATTTGTCCCAGCCGAATCCATGGTGGTCACGCGGCTCACGCCAGTCTCAGGGTCAAGGCAAGGCAAGCACTTCTTCCTCATTTCATGGCAGGTACTGTGCTCCAAAACGTAGGTGAGACTAGGAACACAGTAGATCTGGTCCACTGAAAAGATTCACACAATAACATTAACACCTGTCCAATATAATGCAATACAAATCAACAGATATGCAGTGCATACTACCTTTTGTAAAGCGTGTAATGCACCGTTTTTGATTACACTGTGTCAGAGAGCAATTGAGTAGATATTTGAGTTCACAGTTTGTATTTTGTTGTCCATGGTTATAAGACATAAGTATATAATGATACATAAATTGTTAAGTTGCTAAGAGATCGATGCACACACCAGCGCACAAGTATAAACTTCAGGCCACGTAGGCTACGGCGAAAGCTCTGCGTGGAGCCTCCGCACAACCATAAATCACGCTTAACTTTACATCTCTTCCATAGAAACTGTCCCCATCACTCTTTCATCTTCTGACTGTTTCTGCTCATTTTTTCTTTTGCCTCTCTCTCGCTCTCATCTTGGTGACATCCTTCCGTCGTTCATCAGGACATGTCAGAAAACAGCGGACAGCAGCTGCTGGTGAGGGCGCGTTTCAACTTCCAGCAGAACAACGAGGATGAGCTCACCTTTGATAAGGGTGATATCATCGGCGTGACTCGTCAGGAGGACGGCGGCTGGTGGGAGGGGATGCTTAATGGCAGGACTGGGTGGTTTCCTAGCAACTATGTCCGTGAGATCAAAGGCTCTGGTAGGTAACTCATCTACCTCTGTAAGACATTTCAACATTAATACAGCAGTGTAGTAATTCACAGCATTATCTTATATTTGTTCCAACATCATTTAAATAGGGCCTCTTCTACTGCATGTGTCTGTGAATAATCACAGAGCAGCTTGAGAGATTGAGTAGTTTTCTAAACAGATGTTTCACATCACAGTTGCTATTGTCATTGCCATTCCATCTGGCCTTGCGACAGTAACACAGCCCAACATCTGTTGCTTCTCAGGGCCTGCTGGGATCTGCTGTTTTTCCCCTTGTAAAACAGGTTGATGTGCCATTTGGCAAGAGGTGGCAGCTTAAAATCTGATGCTCTGTTTGACTGACATTTAGTTATTCAAATATATTCACAGTTTAATGATTATATTTGGTTATTGTAAGACCAAACTATAAACTACAACAAAAGGTTCATGTGAGAAAAGCAAGAAAAACAGCAATATGAATATGAATAAAACAATAATATGAGTATGGATAAGATGCTCAGCAATGCTGAGATGTGACGAGGGGAAAAGAGGACAAAACAGGACGAAACAGTGCTGCTGAAGCAAGTAATATTGAGCTATTGTTATTTTTTTTCTCAATAAATATTAATGTAAGTGCAAATTTGCATGCCTGATGTGGACTCACTGTGGATATGAAGCAGTGTAAAGACGTTTTGTGCTTTAGACACACAATAAAACGACAGCTGTTATTTGTAGCCAATAGCTGTAAATATCTTTTATGCCGCTAATTATATTTGTAGTTTCTGAATTTGGAAGGAGTAGCGTTGGGTTGAGTCTTTTAACTGTGTTTTAGGTAGTGATTCATGCAAGACTTTCTTAACTGATTTAAAGCAATATCAGCACTCATCCACAGATAATTTTGGAAGTCATTTGTAGCAGTAATATTATTTACATATAAAATCAATTTGAATGGATAAGGCCAAAAAAACTCCTATTGGTCCACGTTTATATATTTAATATTTCATGCATAAATTACCATAAAATTTTCATTGAAAATGCTTATTTTCACGTCTCATTAGATATAATGCTCGGTAGAAGTATGTGCCCAGATCAGACAGACCACGTTTTAGCAGCCTGGGTTGGCTTTTTGTAATTGTTTAAGTGTAAAAAAAAGTGTGCAGCTTTTTGCTTGCTGCAACTCAGATCAGAAGAAACGCCCAACGTCATTTAACTTCACAGCAAAATGTTGGCTAAGGACAGGTGATTTGACGGTTGCCAAGCAAGAATAACAAAAAGACGCGACTGGTCTGATCGGGGCATCTTCAACAAAAAAGGCAGTGCAGTGCACCTCGCGTTTGTCTGATCATGGCCTAAAGGCCTTTTCATGCTTCTGTGTAGAATCAACGGCGTACCTCCGCAGACCCCTCTGCGTCTACGCCAGACCCTACGCCATAGCCTGATGTGCACCTCTCGATAAAAATGTAACTACACGTCGCTCGGCCGTGGCTTGGTAGCGTTGCATTTCCACTGACTCATTTCCTGGTTCTCCTTCTCCATAAACAACATGAAATCAAGGAGAGGGTTAACTTTTCTTGCTACAGATTTCCCACATTGGTTAGAAAAGTCGAGGCGAGTCGAGCAGGTACCATGTAATGGAAAAACGCCATATGACTCTAGAGTCAGTACTCGCTCCGAAGCTAATCGCTGTCACTCTCTCACTTCTCCCTTGCTCTAACAAACTCCCCCCACACACACACACACACGCCGGCTCGACGCACACACCAGCGCACAAGTATAAACATCAGGCCACAAGCTATGCGTGGAGCCTACGCAGAACCATAAAACGGCCTTAAGTCTGCATTCACACAGCCTGCGTCAGTCGTCAGACGCAGTGTGGCAAAAACGCAGGTATTTCCATTCATTTTGAAAAGGGGTAGTGTGTTTAGGCTGCGGCAGGCTTTGCCGCAGGGGGGACGAAAAATTGAGACCGACTCAAGTTTTGGAGAAACGCAACCCCACGTCACGCTGCGGTGGCCAATCATGTAATCCGCGATCAGTCTTGTGTGTTTAGAGGCGGTGTTAGAGTCCCGTACAGTTAACAGTAAACATCAGTGCCTCTATCGCTGCCACAAGAAAGTTTTAAAACACAAAACACAAGCACTGAACTGCCTAGGAGTTTGTCAGCTGAATGTCTGCCAAACAGCAAAGCACAGCCGATCTGTCTCGCTCGTCTCTTTTCTTTCTCCGTGAAATGAAGCCTTCAAGTGTGGTCGGAAACGTCGAGATCTATAAACGATCTGACAGAAAACAGTAACTGTGAAATATAAAGTCTACTTGTGCTACATTGAGGGGTTAAAGAACACAACAGGACGGCACACAAATGGGTTGTTTCAGTGACACTCCCACACACTGTTTTTGGTCTGAATAGGACCTAATTCATTTCTTTTGTCTCTGGCTGCAGACAAACAAGTGTCCCCCAAGTCTGGCACTCTTAAGAGCCCACCTAAAGGCTTTGACACCTCTGCGATCAGCAAGACATACTATAACTTGGTAAGGACTTGCTTTCCCACTTCTCTGTCTCTCCTTTCTCCACTAACATGTTGAAATGTAAGGATTCTGTCTCTGATCTTTCAGTGATGCTTGGTTTTTATCTGTGCGTGTATCTATGATTTTTCCATTAAGATATTTGTAAATTCTCTTGCCTGAATGTAATTTCATGGAGTACCAGGATAAAATGTAGCTGATCTCCTAAACCACAGCTCTCTTTAACCACTGACATACTTTCTTACCTCTAAATGTCTGTATTGTAGCTGAGGGCAGGTGTGGTTTGCCTGCTCTCTGTCATCACATTTGCATGATGAGCAAAGTGATTGTTTTCTCTCTGTCTCTCTCAAACGTGGGATGATTACTATTATTTGGACAGTTATTTTGGTCTGTTTATTTGGTTCTCTCAGCTGGCTGTAGGTAACTGTTTAAGTAGGACTGACATTGTCAATTAGTCAGCAAGTCTCACCCTCCTGATATGTAAGAGATGATGCAATATGCTTCATTACAATTCATTATATACAGTAGTTGATCAATGTCACTCTGTTCATCAGTAGGGAAACCATGACTTTTTGCTATATTCTTATCAGATACAAAGTATATGCTTGCATGACTGAATAAATGAATGTAATGTGAAAATCATCAGTTATGTGGCTCACCTTCTGAACCTGTGTTGTGAATCACTCCATATTTTTCACTGCGCACACAATACATACACAAAATTTAAAAACTCTGAAGCAAATCTTGTGCATACAGTATATAGCACACTCTTTAGGTATTTGAATTGGATAGAAGAAACATTTACATTATAACGTTTACGTGTTATAAACCGCATGGTTTTCATGGATTTATATCACAATTTGTGGCACTAACTACACTACTAAACTACAGTGAAACTGTAATAAAACGACTATATCAAAAAACAGAGCTGTTTTTTTTCTGTTTCTATTGTAGGTGTTGCAGAACATTTTAGAAACAGAGACAGAATATTCCAAGGACCTTCAGAGCCTCCTGACGAACTACCTGCGACCTCTTCAGAGCATTGACAAGTACGACTCATTTACACATAAAACTCAATAAAACTAGAACCTGATTATTTGAGCATGATTGTTGTAGAACAGGAACGTGGATCGATCAGATTTTGTACACCTCCCTAACAACAAATCTGGGTTGAGTACTTGACTTTCTTTTGCACGTCACTAAATTAGTTGTCACCATTTTGCTTTACCCATCCTGTCTTTTTCTTGCAGACTGAGCAGCTCTGACGTGGCTCTGATTCTGGGAAACCTTGAGGAGATCAGCACCTTCCAGCAGATGCTCGTCCAATCACTGGAAGAGTGCACCAAGTTAGTCCCTCCCCGCACACACAGCCCCTCTGCAGCAGCATCCTCCTCACTGTTTCATAATAAGCAGAGGGACATCTATTGTCTGGCCGACTGTACTACAGGGATGTTGGATTAAACAATAGGCTAGGGAATTTGTCATATATTGTGGTACTTTTGGCCTGTGGCACACGTACACATTCCATATACTTCTGCTCTATTTTCTTGTCTGTGTGTGAAAGTTTGTATAGAAGCATCTTATCAGTGTGTGATCTTTTTTGTCTTCAGGCTTCCGGAGAGCCAGCAAAGGGTGGGAGGCTTCTTCCTCAACCTCATGCCACAGATGAAGGCTCTTTATGTCGGTTACTGCTCCAACCACCCCTCTGCAGTTAATTTGCTCACCCAGCACAGGTACGTTTATACATCAACTACATTTAGTTTTATTTTAAAGTCTTTTAAACCTGTTTTCATGCAGCATGAAGAATAATAGGGCTTTCATGTTGCCTACACAGGGAAACAGCTGTTTGTGACAGCTTGTATTGGAAAAGGGACTGGTTGTATTGTTGGTGTTTGTGGAGTCTTTCTTTGTTATACAGTTGTAGCATTTGATGCTTGTGGCAGCTATCAAACATTGCAGTCAGCTTTTTGTATTATCAACACAAGTGAATACAGCTGAAGGAGAGAGAATGAAAGAAAGATTTGTTTGCAGGTTAAAAGCAAATTACAGTGAGTACAGGGGGTAGAGGTTAAAATGTTTAACCCAATCTGAACCTGCATGAATAGATTATAAAATAAATAAATAGAGTCCCAACTCGAAAGGGACCCAGGACACTCAGGAACAGTCTGGAAAAGCCCTGAGGACAATCAGACCTGACCTAAAAAAAAATTAGGGGATCTAAATAATGTGAACTGCCAGCCTTGGCAATGTATGTTTTTTTTTTGTTTTTTTTTAAATCTATCATTCTGATTGTATTTTGGAATTTTTAAACTATTGTGAATCACAATACACTACAACAAATACTGTTTTGCCAAGCTGTGTGAGAAGTGCTGTTTCAACTTAACTGCAGTGTTTTTTTTATTAGGCAAATACACTTAGTTGCCAGTTGCATTATTATGTTGTATTATTAGGTACACCTAGTTGAAGCTAGGTATACCTAATAATAAAAAAACAGTCTTGCAAATAATCCCACTTCCATGAAGATGAACAGTGTGTTGGTTGCAAACCCTGGGAAGTTACCGTTTGTGATGTGTAGGTCATCAAGGTCACATGATAAGCTAAATGAATCATTTATTTTGTCTTCCTGTCTGTCTGTCTGTCTGTCTGTCTGTCTCTCTCTCTCTCTCTCTCTCTCTCTCTCTCTCTCTCTCTCTCTCTGTCCTCTTGCAGTGAAGTGTTGGGAGAGTTTATGGAGGGGAGGGGTGCAGTCAGTCCTGGGATTCTCACCCTGACCACAGGCCTCAGCAAACCCTTTATGAGACTCGACAAATACCCTAACTTACTCAAAGAGCTGGAGAGGCACATGGAGGTGTGTATCTAATGATCTGTCGAGGGCACTTGTGTTATGATGTGTGTTTAACAACCCACATGTTTCTTCCCCCCCAGGAGAGTCATCCTGACCGGCCAGACATTCAGAAGTGCATGGCGTCTTTCAAAAATCTGTCTGTAAGATGATCTCACTTCCTACCCTGTCAAATGTAGCATGTAACCAGACTTAATATGAAATATATGAATTAATAGTCTTTAAGCAGTTTTTGGTTTCAAATTGTGTCAGGCTCAGTGCCAGGAGGTGCGGAAGCGTAAGGAGCTGGAGCTGCAGATTCTCACCGAGTCCATCCGGCTGTGGGAGGGGGATGCCATTAAGACCCTGGGCTCGGTGCTCTACATGAGCCAGGTCTTAGTCCAGAGTCCTGGTTTAGAGGTACCAGCACCATCGACCTCCTCCGCCTGCACCTCATTCAGCTAAAAACTGCTACAAATATTGCTTCTACAATACATGTTGCCCAAGCCATTACTCTCACTGCTGACTTCAGCTGTGAATGTAATATCAAAATGTATAAATTACAGGATTTTTTATTGCCATTTAACTAACTAGTGCAATGCCCGTTTGGAGCATTTGAAAGACACACACACACACACACACACACAGAGTCCTTAATTTATAGTTAGATTACAGTTTTTTTAACGCTGTAGCACATTTGGGTTACTTATCGATATAAGTATTTCATTTTTGTTAAAGTTGCATTAAATTGATGTTTTATCAAACAGGACAATATAACATGAATGAAACAAACTTTTGGCTAATAAGTACACATCAGTCATTTTAGGTGAAGAAAAGTAAGACAACAGCCAATTTCTTTAGATTTGATTAAAGTATCTGTTCTAGTTTGGTAAGATACATCTACGGCTGCTTCATACAGTATCATTATTAAATCGTGTTTATTACTTGACAGG
Source organism: Sander vitreus (assembly GCF_031162955.1). Taxonomy (NCBI): domain Eukaryota; kingdom Metazoa; phylum Chordata; class Actinopteri; order Perciformes; family Percidae; genus Sander; species Sander vitreus. The sequence goes on from NC_135865.1 coordinate 19,903,201, forward strand.
AAAGCCTGGATCATCACCATATTTCAGCTTACAATCAACTCTCACAGTGATCATTTATTTGTTATAAATTGATTAAAAAAGCACTATCGAATTTGAATGCACCAATTGTAAGTAGCTTTGGACAAAAGCTTCTGCCTAATGAATGATTATGAGAACACGTTTTAAATTAGTTCTCATTATGAATGGAAAGCATCTCTCTTTAAAAGATAGACCGAAAGTGACATCTTTCCAGACATTTTTCTCCATTATGATTTTAATAGTACCTCACCTAAACTCAAACTCAAAGTTTGATATTGTAATTAAATACTGTAATGTAATCTGCTTGACATGAGAGCATTTTCAGTTACTGCTCGCATTGTTGAAAATTGGCAGGTTCATGTCAAAGATTCACGATAATGAATGAGGACAGCCTTTCAAAAATATATTCTAAAACTTATCAATTTCACATCAACCATAGAGGGTGTGAACTTTCTTTTTTTCTACTGCCTTTTTGATGGTTTGTTTATATTATATAGCTAAAAACATTGCAGTTGTTTTGATCAGCTGCACCCCATCTCTGGCCTGTGGACCGATACCCAGCCATTGAATGTTTGCTACAGGGACACAAGGAAATTATATGATTTGTCAGAAAAGCTAAATAATAATTTTATAACTTTGTAGACTTCTGCGGAAATTACCTTGAACTTGCTGTGGTCTGTCTGTGCTGCGTTCCTATTACTGTCGCAGCTAACTAGTTATGATGCAAAGAGAAAAAGAAAACGGAGCATTTGAGTGGCGATTGAAAGAGAGTTTCTTGAGATGAAAGATATGAGAGTTTCTTTGGAGGATGTAGGGGGAAATAAAAGACCTAAAGTGGGTGTTATAATATCCTAACGTTCGTAAAGTAAAATGCATAATGCGCCGACAGCCTATGGTTTGTTGTGGTAATGTGAATAACTGACACATTCAAGGTGCACTTTGGGGAAGATAATTCAGATAATGGACAGATAATTCACACTAATGTGACTTTTCTCTGAGACAGTTTGAAATGGTTTCATCTCATCTTTAGTCAAAGGTTTACATACTAGAGTGTTGATATACAAACTGGATTACACCTTATAATTTTCTTGCATTCCCTCTCTCTTTCTCTCTCATTCTTATTTGACAGGAGAAGAGTGAGCGTTACCTCATGCTCTTCCCTCATGTCCTCCTCATGTTGTCTGCCAGCCCCAGGATGAGTGGCTTCATATTCCAGGTCAGTAATTTACATTTTCTTAGATCAATCTTGATTTTAGTTTCCACTCTAGTGTTTAACCTTAGAGTTCTGTACTTGATATAGTGATTGAAAGATAATTTCTCAGTTGCATCTTGATGTGATGATTTCCATCTGCAGGGAAAATTGCCCCTGGCCAGCATGACAGTGACCAAACTAGAAGACTGTGAAGCCCATAAAAACGCCTTTGAGCTCAATGGTAAGGCTACATGTGACTAACAAGAGTGTCTTTAATTTACACATGAGGCCTTTAAATTCATTGTCTCTGTCTCTGCAGGCACAATGTTTGACCGTCTTCAGGTGGTTTGCACCAACCAGCATGACCTGAAGGACTGGGTGGAACACCTGACCAGACAGATCAAGCACACTGCAGCCACAGGACCCAGCCACAAACCACTCACTGTTCCCTGCCACACGGTCAGGAGCTAATCATTACTTACCCACATACAGAGGATTTTTTTATTTTTTTATTTATGCCCTAATGTGGTGTAAACACTGTACATATCTATGTTGATTTCTCACAGATTTGTATCTGCCATCAGATGTTTGCCTCACATTATGCTAGCAATTACTGTTCAGCCCTGTGTAAAGTGGCTTATTTCTCTCACTAGAATGGCTTTAATGACCAAATCGCATTCAATCAATTAAATACAAATACGTAATTATCCACATTCAGCCTTATCCCTTGAATAAACAATCAACAATAATGATAATTTTATTCACAACTGGCCACTTGCATGTTGGTGGCTGCATTGTGGCAAGAGGTAACTGTCTGAAAAATAATTTAAAATCTATAAATCTATCTGCGGGACTTCAGTTAAGGGGGAATGTAATGTTCTTCTATGATTTAGGCTCATTAAAAACCGGGAGTCACATGCAGGAGGAGGCTTCCCTGTAGAGGTATTTTGGGCATCTTCAAATGCACCAGAGATGCACACATCCCATCTGGCCTGGGATTGGTTTGGGTTTTCCCAGGAGGTGCTGCAGGATGTGGCTGGGGTAGATGACAGCTGTGCTACTGAGGGCTGCGGTTCCCAAAAGGGCCGATGAATATTTGCAATGTTTTTAATAACTTGGTCCATGTACAACTACATTGTCGCTGTATTGGAGATGCACTCCTGCCTAGTTTCCTACCACTGTGACCCAGAGTTTCTTTCTGAAAAGTACATACAAAACATAGAATTTGTTGGTGTATCTACTTGGTGTTAAATAAGCATTTAAGAGCAGTTGTTAAGTGGAGGAGCAGAACTGTTTAGTGATAAATCTAATTACATACGGCCTTTTGTTTTGTTCCTCAGCTCCCATCTCACCCTCTCACCCCATCCCGGCATGCTGAGGGAAGGGGCATGACGGTGGCTCCCACCTACCACACCCTGCCTCACCCCTCCTCCCATGGAACGTCTCACAGCACCATGATGTGGGGCCCGCTGGAACCACCCAACACCCCCAAACCCTGGAGTCTGAGCTGTCTGCGACCCGCACCCCCTTTACGACCGTCTGCAGCCCTCTGCTACAAGGAGGTGAGGGGCCGTGTTTTTATGTAGTTCAGACTTCTTGATATGTTATGTAGATATTTTTTAATTGTCATACAATCGTCTCACTTTCTTTTCAGGATCTTAGTAAAAGTCCTAAGAGTGTGAAGAAACTCCTTCCCAAGCGCAAGCCTGAGAGGAAACAGTCTGAAGAGGAGTTTGCCTTGAGGAAGAGTAAGTTTAAAATCGTTCATATTTATGTCCAGAGTTTGTGGATTATTCGCTTATTCACTTTCTTCCTGAGGGTTAGATGAGAGAATCAATAACACTCGTGTTTATGTCTGTTAAGTATGAAGATACAGTCAGAGACAGTTAGCTTAGCTTAGTAGAGGAGAAACGGCTATCATGCTGTTACAATTTCCCAGAAAACCACATATGTGTAACAAAAAAACTATCTTTTTGCTAAGCTAATGTTCCAACAGCTATGAGAGTGGTATCGATCTTCTTATCTCACTCTCGGCAAGAAAGCAAATAAGTGTACGGTTTGCAGATCCTGTAATTTGTGCGTATAGTAGGAGGGAAACAGTGACCAGGGATCTGATGGACACGAGCATGAAAATTAATTATTTCCCCTTCACCTTCTCTTTCTCAGGTACAGCTGCTTTGGAAGAAGATGCCCAGATCCTGAAGGTTATTGAGGCATACTGCACCAGCGCCAAAACCAGGCAGACTCTTAACTCCAGTAAGAAAACTCCAAATCGTACTTTTGTGCATACACAAAAGAAGATAGGTTCATACTGGAGCTTGCTGTCTTTGTTACTGCTATACCTGTATTCTGTTACTCAGTGCCTTTCTTCAACTGGTATTCTGAACTGATCTTTCTAACAGTATCTTCCCCTTCTGTCTGTCTGTCTTTCACTCCTCACTTTTGGCATTGCTCTGTTTTACTTCGAGTTCCTTTTTCTCTTTTTTTACATCATTATTTGTTTTCTCCATACCGTACTATTACTTTCTCCCATCCTGTATCTCTCATTGTTTTTGTTTTTTTTTATGATTTACTATTTGTTGCGTGCTGCATATGCTGCCTTCTCCTTCTGCACCGTCCCTCCTCTGTTTCGCCCACCGTTTCCTCCCTCTACATTTGCGACATCATCGCCAAACTTGGCCCCGCCCCGACCAGCCTGGCAGGGCACTGACCTGATGCACAACCACGTGCTGGCCGACGTGGACCGGTCCTGTATGGACTCCCCAGGCCGCCGTAGCAGCGTGTCACGGCCAGAATTGTCCTCTGACCTTTCGGAGGACTCTGACTATGACTCCATCTGGACCACCCACAGTTACAGGATGGGTTCAGTGCCGCGTAAGAGCTGCATCTCTCACCAGAACTAAAGAACGTACAGTACTGCCACGCTGTACTGTAATGTAACGTACAGCACGCTTACCTCTTTTACCTTCAATCGATTAAAAGAAACAACATTTTTTTTTATTTATTTATCTATTTATTTTTAATTTTATATTTGTTAATTTTTTTGTTAACTTATTTGGTTTATTTATTTTTAGATTGTTTTAAGATGTTTTAAGCATCTCCCTGTTGCCTTTGCCACTTTCCCTTTTATGTGCCTCCTCTATTTGTGTAGTTGTCATGCAGTAAGTGTTTGGTAATTCTTGTTAATTTATCTTGAATGTGACCACTTCCCTTCTTTGACCATCAATGTGGCGGACTCTCAGCAGGGAGTAGAGGGGTGTGGAGTGGAATATAGGGGAGGGATAACCAGGGGAGGGAGAGGTTGGGACTGAGCTTTTCCTGTCTGATATTCAGATGTAATTCAGGAACGAGTGTAAATTCAGGAACGAGTGTATTCTATTTACCATGTACTACTTCTCTCCAGTATGTGTTTCTAGAGTATATATGCTCAAACATAGCACAGATGCCATACACACACACACACGCACAGGTTCAGGCACACTTGCCCCTGTTGCCTGATAATATAGCAGCATGCAAAAGAAATATCCAAATTCTTTAAAACATTGCTGTTTTCATCATTTTGGATCTTTATTTATGTTGCTAAGCAGGATTAGATGCAACATACCATATGACCAATAGCTACTAACTACTAAAAACCCTTGCTAAATGTAATAGTTTGTGAAACACTGTTCATTATTCTAAGTAGCTGCTACAGAAAGAGATGATTATTACATACAGGTCACTGTCTAGTCACGCTTTCTCCAGCTGGATAAGAGCTAGTGAATGGTAAGTTTAAAGTGCCAGTTCACCGAAATTAACAAAAAGAAAAATATAATTTTCACACTTATTGTATCCAGCAATGCAGTTTTATTTGCCATTTTTCTCTGATTGCGATTTTGTTGGTGGTGCTCGCAGCTTTGAAAAGTTACATTTACCCACCAATCTATCTTTCCAGGATTTAGTGTACCCATTACTCTGGATAATCCAAAGAACGCACTGTCAACTACTTCCTACTGCAGAATTTGTCACTATGATACTGTTCACAGGTTTACAGACACATCGTTTTATAAGTTTATTTTTTCAATCCTGTGAGCACCATGAACTAAATTCATGTAAAGTTGTGTAAGCAGAAATATCAAAGTCAGTAACCTGGAAAACTTTCTGTGTCACTAGATACTATGTATAGAGTTAAATGAGAAAATGTGTTTTTTTTTTCTTCTATTTTTGGCAAACTGACCCTTTAAGTCATTAATTTTAATGATTTACTGTATTGTGTAGTCTCCGAAGCATCATCCTTTAAAGCCTGATCTTCCATCCAGTAATGTTGCTGTCTGTCAGTGGTTCTACAGGGTTACATTTATATTTAGTTTTAAACCTCAAGTTAGGGTTAACAAAATAAAAAGCTTCATTTTAACCAGGCATAGCATACCAGCCTGACACCAATAAACTGTTAACAGCCTTACACAGCTGTAAATAAAATCAAATGCCTTTGTTTAATGTCTCCTGCTAGTTAAAGGAATAGTTCGACATTTTGGGAACTGCGCATATTCACTTTTTTATTGAGAGTTAGGTAAGAAGATCGACACCACTCTCAGATATGTCTGTTCAAAATTAAGCTGGAGCCAGGAGTAGGTTAGCTTAGTTTAGCTAACAGCAGTTTATAGCATACAGACTGGAAGCAGGGGGAAACGGATAGCCTGGCCGTGTTCAAAGGTAACAAAGTCCATCTACCAGCACCTCTAAAGCTCACTATTTAACTAAAATAAACAAACAAGATATAATATGTTAATTAGTGAGCTTAAGAGGTGCTCGTACATGGATTTTTTTCAACCTTTGGACAGAACTAGGCAAACTGTTTCCCCATTTCCAGGCTTAATGCTAAGCTAGGCAAAACATGTTCCTACTCCAGCTCTATACCTAACACACAAACATGATTGATATTGATTTTTTTTTTGTCTTACTAATGGAAAGAAAGCAAAAAGCGTAATCTAATTTTATGTGTAAATCTTATAGTTCCAAGAGAACAGCAAACAACTCATTACTTAGAAGAAGCTGGGCTCCTCTGTTTCCAGTGTTTACGCTAATATATGCTAAGCTAAGCTATCCAGCTGCTAACTGTAGCTTCATATTCACTGTACAGACATGAGAGTGGTATCTATCTTCTCATCAAATCCTCGACAAATAAGCGAATAAGCCTATTTCCCAAAATGTTGAACTCTTTCTTTAAGTCGTAGCTGTAACCAGACTCTGACAATTTTGACCAGGTTAGCGTAATGTCAAAAACAAACTATCCACACAACTAGCATCTATGCTAAGGCCTCATAAGCCAGACATACCTTTGTGTTGTCTGGCTTGCGAGGTTTCCCATGCTATCTCTTGCATTAATGACTATTTTTATGAAGAAGTATTTTTCCAGTGATGGTATTAAAAGTACAGGTTGGAATCCACTTACAGTAGAGTCTTATCCCCTCTTACAGCAAGCAATGTGGTTAACATACGGAATATATCGGTCCATGTTACAGTACTATTTACTGTTTCTGATTTCTTTATTGTATTCATTATTTTGTATACAGGTGTTTTTTTAATTTATGTTTTATTCTGTATGTCAATGTTTACAAAATGATCCCTGGAAGAATTATTTGTTTTCTTTTTTACAATCATATTGCTCTGTATCAAAGTTTACACTAAAAAAAATTATAACATGAAGTGTTTGAATTATTTTGCACAATCATGTAACAGGCCAGTGGGGTGGGGGATAGAATCTGTTAAATTCTGTACTTTTTGTCGTCTATCTAGAGTATGTATGATATAGTTCTAAAGGTAGACTTGAGTATTCAGTGTTACTGTAAAGTAAATGCTCATTCGTAGTGTAAAAGCATTGAGGGTAAAAAAAAAAAAAAGAAGAAGACACAAGAGGCTGTGATTATACAGGAACATTTCTATATGAACTATTCATTCAACCGCAGAATACTGTCAGAGTGAACTTGAAATCTAAGAGCACATAGTCTCCCTTTCTGTAAATACTAGTTGTTATGGAGCAAGAAAATATAAATCCATTCTACCTTCTATGAATATTTGAGCTAAGAATATCGCTGTCCTTATATCATGTGCTATACTTTGTGACAGGTGTATTCTGTGGTTTAAAAAGACAAACTGTGGGACAGGCAGGGTGAAAAGAGACCAATTGTCTTTGACCAACGTTGTCCTCTGTGTGCCCTAATGCTGTATTCAGTTCACACATGTGACCATGTCTTATCTGCAAACAGCGCCTTCAGTGTATTTGTTGTACTCTGCTGAAGTGTTCAAGTCCCAAAACGCTGTATTATGAGTTTTGAATAAATCTGTCATTTGGTAGACACTGGCATTCTGGTGATTTGTGAGAACAGCAAATCTGATTGTGTTTGGTGTTTGTTGTCTTTTGGGGAAGATGGTGGAGTTCTCATTAATTTCAGATTGAGAGAATTGTTACATGAATGAATGGATTAGCATGTGTTTTCTGTGTATATCTCCACAGCCTCTCATTTCCCTTTACTTTCCTGATCTCTTGTCTTGTATGACTAACACACTACTACTGCCAATTTTGGTCTGTGCTTGGTTCTCTTCGATTCTGTCACTCGTTTCAATAAAAAAAGTTCTGTACCGTCTCATCTTACTACAAGGTGAGACAAAGCAAAGTACCGATTTTTGAGTGCACTTCTGTTTTGAAACAGGACCGCGAAGGGAAACAGGGCTGCATGTGATCATCCCCGGTGAGAAGAAAATCCTGGTGGAGGATCCCAGTCGCAACGGACAAAGTACAGCAGAAGAAAAGTAGGATAATAGATACATCTCTTACACTTCACCTTTGCCGTGAATCACTGTATTGACATATTGTAAAACCCATGTAGGCCAAAACCAACAATGCCCGAAGCCCATTTGTTCCTACTGAAGACTTAAATCTTTAAAAAAAAAAAATGCTCAGTAATTTTATAAAACAGCTGGACACTGTATATTGTTGCAAACATTACTCAAACAGGAGTTAATAGTGCATTTGTTTGGGGCTATTTTCAGCTGCGGATTAATACACGTGGTGCTCTAGTGAGTATCTTCAATAGCAGAAGCAACTACAGAGCCCATGTTGATCGTAACGAAGGAACATTGAGTGCAAGAGTGTGGCTCATTGATGTATTTTTAATAACAGTGGACATCTATTACACAGGAATACGCTGTTTCAGGCTTTGAGAGCTTGTTAGTAGGCTCAATTATTCTTGGATATGCTCTTTTGATATCAATCAGCAATAAAAATATAGAATATCGCCAGACCATCCTTCAAGTAAAAAGTTGCAATGTCTGCTGCTGCTCTTGATGTCGTAATTATTGGTAAACCAACTGCTTTTGTTTTATGCTGTTACTCTGAGCTAAAAGGACCACATCTTTTTAATAAGTGTGTCTTAAAACAACACTCACAGGCGCATATATGCAATGAAACAGATTTGGGTTGATGTAATTGTTCCTCTCATCCATACTGGCTTGGAAGTGATCCATTCCTAATGTGAATCAAATGTAAGTGATGGGGAGACAAAATCCACCGCCCTTGTTCTGTGAGTGTTGTTTTAAGATAGACTTGGGGGGGGAAAAAATTTAACATATCTAATAACCAGCCCTGTGTTCATCACTGATGTGCTGACCTGTGCATTTTTATCATCTTATAGGAGCCTGGTGGATGTGGTATACGCCCTGAGGGATGAGGTTCAAGAGCTGAAACAGGTGACTGTATATGAATAGGATGTTTTATGAAAGAACATGATGGTGTGATGTATCTAATATATGACTCTCAGATCTTAGAATTTAGTGAAATGGGCATTTTCTGTTCGCCATCTCGCACATGAGAAGTTTGAAACATTAGATGTTTCACATTTCTTTGGCTAATTACATGAATGATAAGATTGTTTTACCTCACAGGATAATAAGAAGATGAAGAGGTCGCTGGAGGAGGAGCAGAAAGCACGGAAGGATCTGGAAAAGGTTGTGAGGAGGGTGTTAAAGAGCATGAATGACTCAACGTGGGATGAGACAAACCTCTGAGGATCTTGTGCAACATTTCCATCCGAAGCTTTCAAAAGAGAGAGCATGTACTGTATATGTGTGGACTTGCTTGCGCTGTCTGTGAAATGCGCACAATCACACACGTAATTTAAGGTTGGTTGTGTGACTAAGGACAAGAGTGAATCTCTAAGCAGGCAATTGTGTGCTTGTTTGAGATGGGTGTGTGTGTGTTTGCCTTAAGTGGAGTGTCCTTACTGCCCCTCTGGTGAAAAGACAGGAACCACTGCGACGTGATGCTGAACAGGCTCGACCATCTATCCCACGATAACATTCCTCTAAACACCAAGCAAGCTGGTGAGGAGATTACACACTTAACCCTTGGTGTGTCCATCACCTCAACATCCATCATCAGTGTCTTTGGCAGCGTTCAGCATGGCTGGAAGACAAGTGGAGACAAGTCCTCTCCCTCTGTTTACAATAATTTAATGTTCCGCTGTCCAATGCTACATAAATGGTATACTTTTAATGATGTTAATGGTCACAAAGGCCTTGGACATGTCTGAACTTGAACCACACCATTATATAAGCATTTCATAATGTTATTTTGTTCTGTCTCTCCCTGACACATGCTTAGCCTGGTGTTTTTTGTCCCGAAGTGAAGCTTGTGGCAGGAAACTCATCTTTTATGTCAGTTTGAATTTTGTTTGCCTTTTTTGTCCTCTTTATTGTTTGACCACTTTGCGGTTTGACTTTTTTTTCTAGGGATCCTAGGGAATTGTACAGATATTGAACTTGTTCTGTATAATGTAAATACTGCTTAAAGATTAGCCTTTGCCCTTTGGGAGAAATAAATGTGTTTTTAGAAGAATGACTTAGAGTTGCTGCTAAATCTGACTATTGACTACTTAAATGTATATCAGATATAATATTACCTCATCTTGTGGCCCTATCTTTCAGAAATGCCCCGTGTTCAAATCTAGTTTTAAGACTTTATTTTAGTTTATATTGTACTCATATGGAATCCAAGTAGTACACCATAGGAGTACTGCCTGTGTTTCTTGGTCTCTGTGTGCACTGTACTTAGTGGGAACCTGGAGATGTCAGGAGCAATGTGTATTTGGGACCCCTCACCACAGGTTATGGCCTAACTACTGTGAACATGAATTTTCAGCAGATCAACAATTATTTTTGCTTCTCAGATTGTTTGATGTGAAGGATTTTCAGAGCCCCGAAGAGGTGAAAGTATCCAGTATTCCAAATAAAAACATTTTTATGAAAAGACAGAAAGAAAGTCAACTAAAATAGCCTACATTTTGTGGAATATTCCCCCCCCCTTTCTGATCTCATTATCATTATCTTGTGACCTCTCAGATTTACCCGGGGGGCATTTGGGGGTCCCAACCTCCAGGTGTAGAAACCATGTAGCCTAGTAGCCTACTAGGTGTATGAGTAATGTCAGTGAGCGATAAATACCACCCAAGATTTGATAAGTGTTGACCCAACCTTTTTGATAGCCCTATCTTACTGTTACACTAACATAAATCACTGGAAATATTATCCTGTGTTTTTTGGACACTGTTAAAATGAAAAAAGACTACTGTCACAGTGAAAACAAATTGATTTTAAAAATAAGTCCAAAAATAGAACAAAAAAAGATTCTGGAAACCCCGTCACTATGACATCACTGACGGTCGGTTTATAATTCTTATAATAGGCTGCTACAGCATAGGGAAACCAGCAAAGTGTTCAAGTGAGTCAGTTCATCAGGCACTGTTTAGGCAAAGTGTGTTTGATTTCGAAATTTGAAGGTATTTAAAACAAAAGTATTAGCCTTTCTTTTCTTCTTTTTCTCTTTTTTGACTTGAACTAGGCCTACTTCAAGCCGAACAACTCATATCCTACTCCGCCCACACGTGATGGAGTCAACTCAATGCCGGCGCACCCTTCGCAAAATGGCGGTCTGTTTAAACGGTTTCTGTCTGTCATCTTGGTGCTGGAAATCAGGTTCAAAGAAGTCCTTGAAAGTGGGGTTTCCGTAAATGGAAGGAAACATATATTTACATTTTTGAAAAGCACTGGACTACTTAGAAAATTATAATGAAATGAAATAATAGATAACGAGTAATTACCAGTAGGAGGCAGTAATGCAACGCATAGGATGCCAACTGTAAAACCCAAAAGAAGTAGAAGCAGAACATCTTGCTGCTAGTGCAAACTGTTTAATTTTCTAACTGTACTTCTGCTGCTCATGTAGCATGTCACAATAAGCTTGCCTGTTAACAGTTATGCTTATTCCGTGCTTTTGATAGTATTTCTGGATTTAGCCATTTGTCAAGTGAGCTGTCAGTTGTTTGTCCTAATTTTGGCTCAGTCTTAACTGGAAGAAAATGTTTTCCTCTCAATTGGCAGATTCAGACCTTCATCACCCATTCCCTGACTCCGCTGGCGTGTCAGGGATAATTGCTTTACTTCACACAGACTTCACCAAGCCAGGTAGGCCTATGTGCTGCTTGTGAAAACAAATATATCTTGATGTCTTGGTTCTGTTAAGTTGAGTTTTTGTACTTCTCTCGAGACTGAGGCTGCTGCTAAGCTTTTGTTCTACAGTTTACATTGCTGTACTGACGGTGACCTGCTGCTTATCACACTACTTACTGCAATTAATAGATTTTCTTTCGCCACTTGGGGGGCAACTGAATAAGCTGTCAACAAACACTGACATTATCATAACGCAGTGTTCGAATTACAGGGGAGCTAGGTGGGGGGGGGGGGGGGGGCTTGGCTTCCCCAAAAGAGACCTGAGCTTCCCCAGAAGTTTGGGCAGGTCTCTAAAACCTGATAAATAGCCATTAGCCTTTATAATGCTGCAATGAATGATATAAGAAATGCATCATTTCAAATTGAAATCTAATGCCCTGTCATTGTTTATTTTAAATGTGTGTGTTGCTCTGCACTGGTCAGTGCAGCTGACTTTATCTTCTGTCAATAATGTGTGTAAAGGCCCAGACACACAGAGCCGACGGCCAAAAGCATAAAGGCCCAGACACACAGAGCCGACGTCCAATTGCCTTTTCGGCAGAAAAGGCAATTGGGCTGATCAGTCTCCCCAAATTGGTCAAAAAAGTGTCTCGGAACCAAGGGGGTAAGCCTCTCCCAGGAACGTGTAGCTCCTATGGCGCCATTTTGATGCTAACAAGCCATCACCTCCCATTAGCATTCCATTGACAGCCATTCATTTTGGCGCCACTTTGACAGCGAATAACTTTACATCTGAAGCGTTTAAAGACTCTATTTGTCCATTGTTTATTTCTAAAGAAACACGACAATGTATAAAAGGCTCCATTACCTTGTATCTCATGTTATGGCTCCGTAGCAGACGTTTTTGTAAAAAAAGGCTAACGATTGTGTCATAACCACATGACTTACTGTCGCATAGTAGAGGAATTACCGTATAGTACAGGAGAAGCTCGCAGGTAGTTTCAACTTACATTCGCTGTTTAATTACTAATGTTAACTAGCATTTTAGTTAGCAATAATTAGCCTGTGCCTAAGTTATCTCCTTACATATACCTACGCTCTCCTTCTCTGCAAGTTTCGGAATGACTGAGATTTCTCTTGGCACAACTACCAGAAGACTTACAACTTTCAGACAGGTGGCTCACGTCACATTTACGTCGTCTCTCTCAGTTGGAGGCTGCGCAGTAACGCTAAGCCATCACCGGAAAAGTGCTTCTAATATCCTTCACTGGTCTCCGTCCAGAGCAACAGGATCTGTTGGTCCGTTTTATATATGTCTATGCTCAAAGCGCCGAGACGTAATACGTCTCCATAACAGCAGGCGGCGCTAATCTGTATTGTCGCCTAAAAATGAAAACCGGCAGCTGATTGGACGAACGCGTCATGTGGGTCTGGTTTCTCCGGAAATTCAAAGACAGACTGTCATGGCAGCTTCTTCAGAATACGATCTCGTATTGTACTAAAATAGTTCACCGAAACATGTTTCGGAAAACATTTTAAGCGAGAAATAGGCCATGCAGTTGCTGAATCTGTCTTCATTTCAGATCGACAAGGGTCAGTTTAAAAGATTTTCGTCAGATTTTGAGAGACTCTAGTCACGCTCATTCCGCTCCCCGTTTCCGGGTTAGCTGCCAATGGATGAGCGCCCCAAGCAGTTGGGGGTTCGGTGCCCTGCCCAAGGGCACGTTGGCAGTGGCGGTGAACTGGCACCTCTCCAGCTACCAGTCCACACTCTGTACTTTGGTCTGTATGTGGACTTGGACGGGCGACTCTCCGGTTCCCAACCCGACTGAGCTACTGCTGAGCTGGTAGGCGGTGATAACTAAATAAAGCTTCTATCTACCTGTTAGCTCTGAGTAAGTTAGTTTGTTAATTTGATCATCACTCCTTAATCTCTGCTGTGCTGAAGATGGTGTATGATTGTGGGGGGGGCGGCGGTCAGACTTATGTGAATACATGTTCTTTGTTCACGTTATAAATCTGTTCCACATGAGTTGGCTGACCGATCTGAAGTTGAAACCTTCAAAAAGTGCAGAAAATAGGTTTGCATGGCAATAATATTGATTGCATCTTGTCATTGACCTAACAAAAAATCATTCATTGTTTGTGTTCATGCTTCCTCCTTTTTGAAACGACCAGCCTATTGAAATCTTTTGTGTACCCTGATAATCACGACGAGCTTTGTGGATGATGATGATCCCATTCTGCTGCTGTTGGATGAATAAGCACAGATGTCAACCTTTTCACTGTGACTCTCACCTTGTCCACTCATTAGTAATGAAAACAATTGCCTTTTGTTTCACGTTGAATATTACTTCATCGGAACAAAGGCACAATTCACAATCCTGTGAAGCAGATCTCGGCAGATAAAGCCAGGCCAGTGCTATCGTGCTCTGACCTTGTTGACTTGACTCTCACAGTGTTTGGCTGGCCGACTGCCACTCAGTCCCCACTAATGAACCAGAGCATGAAAAGAGCCACTGCAGTACTACTGGGAAGTTTACCTGGCTCTTTTAGCTGATGTTACCTTCTTTCCAAGTAGGCAAATAAGTATACATTGCTTTAAGACTTGCGCTCCAACTTTCCTTTATTTCTACTCCCACTTTACCAAGACTAATTTTAAGAGCCTTCTTCCTGTCAAGTGTCTGGTTGGTGAGAAACATGTGAATTGTGTGGCAGACGTGTATTATCAGGGTTCTGACCTGCCCCAGCCCCTCTTCACTCTCTCTGCCTCTTTCTTCCTACCAGGATAGAGTGACAGCTTGTCACTGTGGGTGCTCCACAATACAGCTCAGGCTCCCAGACTATTGTGGAGCTCAGAAAAAGCATCAAGGTCTTCCTCTCTCTTTCGTTCACTCTTTTCTCTCTCTTTTCAAAGCAGAGAATCAATCAGCTGTACACACACACATACATACACATGACTCACTTCTTTTCCCTTCCATCTGTCTATTCAGCAGCCAGTGATCATTTAGACTTGACATGTATTGTGAAAAACTGAGCTGCTCTGCCTCTTTCTTCTTCTCTTTCTTTCACTCCCTTTCTCTTTCAACTGTCTGTCATTAATGTCCAGGTCTTACAATATATGAACAGAGGAGAAGAAGAAAGCGAAGAGTAAGGGATGAATTGATGGATGGGAGGATAAGCACTCAGTGTCTTTTCTTTAAAGATTTGTTATTGTACAGTACTGTCTCCCAGTCATTTTTGGTTGGTGTTTCAGTCTGAAAGCCCGTCCACGTGCTCTTTTGTATGGGAAAGCAATAAGGCCCCATTGAATGAAGCTGAATGGACCTGCCATCCTTAGGGGCTGAGGCCTGAGGACTCCTATTCTTTAGCCCCCAATCTAATTGGAGCTGAAATGAAATGGAGGTTTCTTATGAAAATAGGCTTTGTTTGGCCGCAAGACTGGTAATTCATAAACAATAAGCAGGGCCCCATTGTGTAGATAATAATATATTCATGCTGCTGGAGATGGGGAGAAGGCAAAGCGAAGGCTGAGGATATATAAGGAGGACAGGCAGAGACAGGGATGGAGAGTGGAGGGATAAGAGAAAGGGGAGGAGGAATACTAGGGGCTAATAGCAAATAGTGGGTCAGAGAAAATTGGTAATGGTTGGGTAAAGGCAGAGGACTTATTAGATGAAGTGAGAGGACTAAAAGTGGGTAGGAGTGAAACCTGAGTGGGAGTGGGTGAAAATGACGGGAATAGGAGAGATAGACAAGATAAGAATGAGGCGAGGAGGGCGGGAGATTGGGAAATGGCTTTGAGTACTTCTAAGCCTACAGGTGACTGGTTTGGCAGGGGTGGGGGGAGAAGGCAAGTGAGTGAAATGGAATAGGTTGCACAGTGCAAATCTGTGTGGAGTTGACAGCGGTGGAGCTGAGAGTGGATTGGTCAAGTACAGAGATGGAGCAGAGCAAAGCAGTAAATGTCTAACAGGCGATGGGGGAAGATGAGCGAGGAGACCAGTGTGTCTGTGGTGGTATGATACTGACAGGAGGGCTTTCACTGCCGGGAGACACGAGGGGTGGCTGAGAAGAACAGGTGAGCTTTCATGCCACTTTGATGCATCAGTGTATCTAGATTATCTCTCACTGTTATCATCTGTAATCGTACAGGTCAAAGCTGCTTCTGTGAGATGATCCTCAGCTGAGTCCACACACTCTGTCGGGCAGAGTTTCTCTGTCCGACATTCTCAAACAGCAGGACCATAAAAAGTGCGGGACTTAAGTGCTCTGTGGAGTGATGGACTGACTGAGAGGGAGCCTGCTTTCTGTATCTGTTCTGAGCAGCTATTTCAGTTCATTTTGCAGGCTTTTTACCATTTCATTGGGGAGTGATTACAAACTGTACTGGAGATACCCATTCCTTTGGATGCTTTGGG
This sequence comes from Sander vitreus, assembly GCF_031162955.1. Taxonomy (NCBI): domain Eukaryota; kingdom Metazoa; phylum Chordata; class Actinopteri; order Perciformes; family Percidae; genus Sander; species Sander vitreus. The sequence continues at coordinate 19,919,314 of NC_135865.1, forward strand.
AAAGCACTTCCTCAGTGCTGCAACTTTGACTACCGATTTTTTTTTATATATATATATATATATATATATTTTTTTTTTTATACTAACTGTATATCCTGGACAGAATTTTGTGACAGTACAGAGAGAAGATGTTGAGGACATGAATGCAAAACTAAAATTGTAAACACGTCTGATTTGAATTTACTGCCTAAGATATAGATGTCATAACTAATGGTGAGTAAACTGAAATGACACTTTTTTGGGTGGACTTGAACTGAGTCTGTGTGTCTGAGTCAGAGGAGTTTGCATGCTCTTGCACAGACAGAAAATATTTGATCTGCATCTACACACAGTATGGAGGAAAATACAAGTGCATTGTCAAGTGTTACAATAATCCATGTAGTTTAGCTGTGGTCCACCCATCCCCACCAATTATTTCTAATGAAACAAGAAGTTATTCTGTCAACTTCTTAGCAGTGAAGGAGGCTGCTAAGGTATGCAGAGAACTGACAATGGCAGGCCTTTTATGATAATAACGACCATTTTTAACACCGCCGTTGTGTGTTTATATTTTTAAACCTGTAATTACATATTTAAAGTGTGTGTGTGTGTGTGTGTGTGTGTGTGTGTGTTATATAATTAGTCATAGTGTCACAAGATAGTTAACTTATCACTTTGTATCCTCTTAAGAATGCACAACCCATCAGTTCTTTTCAAGGTTATAATGGATATGGAAAGGTTAAAAAGTACTTAAAATACATTTATTATATGCACTGATGTAAAAAAATCTGGAAATGGTTATTAGCCAAAAATAATTATGTAAAAAAGAAAAAGCATGTATCTTTCTTTTTGTTGTTGTCACGTGGGTGTAATCCCTAAGAGATGGTGGTATTTGCTTAGGTCCAAACATACAGTATGTGATCCTTGTTCACCTGGTGCCGTGAGCTTTTAGGTTAAGCCACTAGATGTCAGTATTTATCAAAATATCAACCAGAATTGCAGCACCTCCAGCATGTCCTACATAAGAACAAATTTAGCATAAAGCTGAACGTATGCGCTCATATTCTTTTGGTTTACTTGCCTGTGTGTGCACACATGGTGTTTATGCATATTATTATTGAGCTTAACAATGTGAAGATATAACCTTAACATTTAGGTATCATGCAGCATTGAAATGGTGCTAATGCTATGTTTTTAATGCTTTAGCAGTGTTTTATGTGTACATTTAAAATTATATTTCAGCAGGCAGATTGGTCTAAAGTCCTTGAAAGAAAAGTAATGAAATTGCCTTTATGTTTTGGCCAAGACTGTAGAATTGTACTATTTAATTGCATTTAACAGTAAAGATTATGCATTTATTCTGAATGATATAGTTACTTCTACCACAAGATGGCAATCACACATAATGATAATCCCCTCAGGTGTGTGTGTGTGTGTGTGTGTGTGTGTGTGTGTGTGTGTCTGTGTCTATGTCGGAGGGCATGGGTGTGTACGCTCTCCACATGCATGCTTTTGACAAAATGTCTTTACATTGATGTTTTGGATTTGTTTGCCTCTATCCTACATGTGTGTGCGTCTTTTCAGTAACCTGCAGTATTTAGTGAGTATCCGTGCAGGCGGAGCTGGATGTTTCCCTGCTGGAGGTCCTTGTTTGTTTTGTTTATTTGCATGCTGCAAAGTGGTTGCTGGCGGTGCTGGTCACTACAAGTGGCTGGCATTCGGAGCATGGTAATCAGGCTGAAGGCAAACTGGGTGGCAGCACTCCGAATGGTTTGCTGGAGATTATCCCAAAATTATCCATGAATTATCCCTCAGAATTACGCCATTCCAGTCAGGCCCTGTCCATTGATGGGACTGGGAAGAGGGAGAGTGTTGGATGAAGAAGTGTGTGTGTTGCACACGTTGTCAGGGGTAGATTTGGATGTGTGTGTGTGTGTGTGTGTGTGTGTGTGTGTGTGTGTGTGTGTCTGTGTGTGTGTGTGTGTGTGTGTTTTGTAATGACTCTGGCAGTGTTGGTACATTGGGGTAATGGAGCATGTTAATCCACATCAAACAGCTATTAGCAGCAGATTTTACTCATAAAAGTTACTAGTTACAGTAAGAGGAAGGACAACATTAACATACATTTAGCAACCTGTGTACCTTTTTTTTATTTTATTTTTTCTCTTAGTCAGCCAGTGTTTTGTTTTTCCCAATAGGCATTTTTTGTTGTGCCAAAAAAACAATCAAATCTAATGCAACAGAAGTTTGGTGTTCAGCTCGCTAGCTAAACTACAGGCTGCTGTGTAAATGTTGTGTATGTCAACATTTTTATGAGTGGTATTTATTTCCAGAGCTACAGGTTTTCATGCCATTTGGAGCATTGTATTAAATAAATTTCTGTGTGGCTGCTGTCACTGCAGATTGTGCTGTCATTATAGTCTGGGTAGATAGGAGGGACTAGTTGCCTGCGTGTGTATGCCTGCATAGCCCAGGAGGATGAATAGTGCTGGTGAACCTCTCTGCGATAAGTGTTCGGTAAACGGGTCAGTAGATTGTCCTCCGAGGCTCAATCTGAGCTATTTTCCCTGACTGAGAACACAAATTATCCTCCGTATTCATCCCATAAAGAGACCACCAGTGGTGCAGACTCCATGTAGTATGTTGTGGCTGTGTTTGTGTGCTCAATCACCCTATTTTCTTGTGCTTTGGCTGAACACAGGCCTGCTTGTACATGTGAACCACAGTATGGGATAACTTATGCACGCTTTTACCCACTCAACAATAACGTTCAAATGCAGCGTTGGCAAACAGATGAAAGGACAACTATTGAAGATGAGAAAATAATTAGGTGTAGAGCAGGTGCAAGTGGAGGATCACAATGAAACACACACCGGCAAGGAGGAGGAAACGGTGAGAGGCAAAGGGGAAGGAGAGGGAGAGGCCAAGGTGGTGAAAGGTTAAGTACTCTGGATGCTGTCCTTCCTGCAGGGCCTTGTTCCTTGACCTGCTAGTTAGAGAAGGGAGGTAAAAAAAAAAAGGGAGAGAGGGAAGAGGGGAGAAAAGGCTAAAGCTGCATGCAAGGTTGCAAGGTGAGAGGTGGAAGAGCTAAAATGGGAGTAGTATTTGCCTCTGGCTGACAGGGAACAATTGAGCACACAAAGAGGCACGCACACACACTCTAACCAGAAACAAAAATGGACATTCTCTCTCTCTCACACACACACACGCACACACGCGCACGCACACTTAGAACTACAGTCCCAGCAGGCTAAGAACTTCAGTGCAGTTGTTGCCATGGCGATACACTGAGTTGCTGACCCCCCGACTCCATTTTTCCTGCCGCTTTGCTATTGAAAGAGATGATTGACAAGTGTCCAAATGTCAGCCGACCTAGCCGGGCCCCAAAACAGATGGGGGGAGGAGGGGGAGCCATTTTATGTTACTTTCACTCACAGGGAGGAAGATATTTGTGTGTGTGTGTGTGTGTGTGTGTGTGTGTGTGTGTGTGTGTGTGTGTGTGTGTGTGTGTGTGTGTGTGTGTGTGTGTGTGTGTGTGTGTGTGTGTGACAACAAGTACTTTAATAGCAATCACAGTAAATTGTATCTGCCCCCTGATGCCAACAATACATTGAACAAACCTCAGATACACACACCTACTGTAGATGTTGTATTTACATACACGCATACCTGAAGAAAGCCCCTTTTGAATGCAAGACAGGGTAGTATATTTGGTTTGTCATTTGTGCTACACTGATAACCCATTCAGTGAAAAGCTGGGCTGGTTGTTTGGTGGTGGTTATTGAGTTTTAGTGTTTAGTGCTCTGCTGTGCTATGTGCATATTTATGTGTGCAGCACTGATGGACTAAATCTGCATAAATCCACTTATTATAAAATATGATAAACAGTAGGCCATGTGGCCGTGAGTCTTACACAAACAGCTCCATATTGTCTACAAGGCTTTTGCTTATTTCTGTATATTTTTTCCACCTTTTACCTCTGGTTTTTGTATCCTCTCTCCCTTTCTCACTGTCTCATTGTCTGCAGGCTTAAAAGGATCGGTCTTATCTTGATCACCCACAGCAACACATTAACCTCTCCTCTCTTATCTCTACACTGGTCATTAGTGCCAAAACCCTTAACGTCCTATTGACAAGGGGCACCGAACTATGCATCTGTGTGTGTGTGTGTGTGTGTGTGTGTGTGTGTGTGTGTGTGCATGCGTTTGAGATCTGCTGAGTTGGTGATCTGAGGCGATAACATTATTAGCCTGTGGTGTGTATATGTGTGTATGTGCCAAATATAGCTAGCAAGACAGAGTGAGAGGGGGAAATGCTGTGATATTTCTTAAAAATGTATTTGAGATTATTAAATTGAACAGGTGATGGTGAATAGTTCTGGGCTTTTCTTTTGATTCTTAAGTGGTCTGTGCGTTTTAAAACATCTGGTTAATATGTTTCTGATTTACTTAACATAAGTATATTTATAATAAGGTCTGAATTACACTCCCCTCCCACCTGAATACTTTGCAGGAAGATGTAATAATTCAAAAGATAGTCATTAGTTTTGCTATGAGACCATTTAGAAAGTATTGAAGGAAGATTAAATGTACTTCCTGTCTCTAATGTGGCAGTATTGGTGTTGAATGGGTTACTCCATTTGCTGCTGATGGAGAATTACACCTGAGCTCAGTCAAACAGCTGTCAACAGCGAGTGTATCGCAAATTAAATCAATTCAATGATATCATGTCTTGACACACAGCAATCTAATCACTTGTAGTGGTAATATTAGCACCTGCTTTAAACACTCCTTGTACATCCGAGGGGTTTTGAAATACAAATACAAGTAACAACAAAATATATCCTCACATAAATCAATTCGCTCATTGTTTATCACTTTAATCTCTTCAGGGTCACAGATGCTACAATTATTGTCATTTTAAAGAAATAAAACGACAACAAAATATTGAATTTCATACGTTAGTGTCTCTTGCAGACGTATCATTAAAACCCATTCATTCTGACTGAAAAACAAAATCACATTTCTAATAAATGTCATAGAGAAATTTAGGTATTTAGTTTTGAGTTAAATGTGTGCCACTGTTTGTCTCTAAATGCAGTACTTATCTGTCTGTCTCTGTCTGTTTTCTGTCGCCTCCTGGCCCTGTGTGTTAGTGGTGCTGACAATCTAACAGGTTAAAAGAATAATTACAACTCTATTTACCCCAAACAGCCTCTCCTCTGCACATAATTACACACACACACACACACACACACACACACACACACACACACACACACACACACACACACACACACACACACATGTACACAGACACACTATCACATACTGAGGCACACTAAGGGAGGGAGAGAGAGGGAGAGTCCCTGCACTAATATTTAGGTAGTAACAGTCATGTGTTTGAGTGAACCCTCCTCTTGTCCTCCTCTTCAACGCAAAGCACTGTTAACCACCAGCACTCGCTGAGAGAGGAATACACCCCGCATTAACTGCACTTTGTGTGTGTGTGTGTGTGTGTGTGTGTGTGTGTGTGTGTGTGTGTGTGTGTGTGTATATATGTGTGTCCAAGGTGAAGAGCTCTATAGCGAGTAATTTATGAAAATACTGTAAATAATGGGACAGTAGCTAAGGATTATTTTCAATATTTATTACTCTTTTGATTTATTTATTTTTGATTATTGGATTGACTTATTGGTTCAAACACCAAATATTTTATATATATATATATATATTTCAAGTAGCATGCTGCCTAATAATTGCTGCTAAATGATGTCAGTGCTTCATAGAATGGAATCAGCCTAATCTGTGATTAACTCCACAAATTCAAGTTTTATTAAGCTTACTTTTGCTCAATAATTAGTCAGAATCAGTTTTAATAGCCAACTATATTTACACAAACAAAGAATTTGACTGGTTTCTACTGACTGTCAGTGTACTTAATATACATTAACATAGAGCCAAAACGAGGGCAGCAAAGCTGCACAAAGATTAAACATATAACTATTATGTGCAGACATGTCTATATGTCTATACAGGTCAAACTGTTACAAATGTCAAATATTGCCTAAATTAATTTTGTATGGATAATGTAATAGTGTATGTGTATATGTACAGTACATGCATGTGTACACATATACAATATACAGTTAACTTAGATTCACATTTGACAGCGATGCAAAATATGTACATGTTGTATTAAACTGTAATATATACATTTATAATTTGTAGGTTCCGTAGATGATTTTAAAAGAAAAACATAAACGTAATGGTTAGAAACTTACGCTTTTCATATAGCTCCAGGTACAGTTCCTGTCTCCAGTCTTCAGGTGTATGGTTTCAGCCTGCAGCTCAGTGATGCAGTGCCTGTCCTCAGACAGTGGTGGCACTGCTGCTGCATTGTGATTAACAACTGCCGCAGCTATATTGTGGATACACTCATGGCCCGGCATTACATTAGGAGACATTATCTAAATACTCAACAAAGTCAAATTGAATTTAGGGCTTCGTCTCCAGCCCCACCCACCCACCCCCCTCTGCTGGTTCAACTGGCCCGCTCTAGGATCCCATTCTCTCTTTATTGTTAGAGCGAGTCGAGCAGGATCCTCTGCTCCTCATCCACTCTCAAATTGAATCAGTCTCAATTTGACCTTTTATGTACCAGAATCTGCTACAGATGTACAGTATATGCATGCAAGTAACGTGTGTGTGTGTGTGTGTGTGTGTGTGTGTGTGTGTGCGCGTGTGTGTCCACATGTGCCCCCGTGTCAGCTCGCATTGCTCACAGTGAAGTGGGAAACAGCATCTCCCTATTTGCTGCAGAATAGACCAATTAGTGTTTAGCAACAGAGCAGGAACCCATGTGAATGTGTCATTGATTAGCAGGATTTGGCTAATCATCACATCTCATAAACTCACCCGCTAATGTCAGCTGGATCTCCTACAGTACGCCTCCTTCTCCTCGCTCAATCTATCCTTCTATCTCCTCTCCTTCTCCTTTCAGCTCCCTCTTCCCGTCTGTCTTTCCGCACTTGTCTTTTTGCCCATCTGTCTCCGTCTGTCTTCTCTCCCTTCCTTCCTCTGTTTTTCTCCCCTCTTCTCAATTTCTTCCTTCCTCTCTTCTTCTTTCTTCTCCTTTTTTTCAACACTGGAGCGTTTACAGTAGAAGGAGCTGAGCGGATGCTGACTTTTCTCCTCGTACATCAGGAAAGGAGAACAAGTCTGCATTGCTGCTGATCTATAAAGGCAATGCAATGCTTTTTAATTTGATTTTTCCACTCTGCAGTTATATTTGACTGATTTTACTGTACTCTTCACCATTGCTGGAAAAAGCAGCTTTTCATGTTTCTCAGTTTTTGACATCTCTTAAAAGACATTTTTGTGCCTCAAACTATCACTTTCACCCATCCAAAACTCTGTTTTTTTGTTAATAATTTTGTTTAATGGAAGCCTCCCCGTTTGTCATTTCAGGTCAACACAGTGAGAATATGAATTGGGGTTATTGTTACAAAACACAAAAGATGATGTCTTGGAAGTCCATTATCCTAAATCTGATTTTAAGACCTTGGCTTTAGATGGAACTGGGCAAAGTGACAAAACAACAGTAGCCTACGTTTCATAAGCGGAAATGTATTGTCTTTTTTTTATTTATTTTTTTACATGTAATTAAGAAAATGCCACTTGCTTACAGATTTTAATTATTAGTATACCATAGGGCTGTAACTAACTATTATTTCTTATATTTATCCTGCCGATTTTTTTCTTGATTAATCTTTTTAATCCTATTAGGCTAAATAAAAAAATGCCTTTTACACTTTCTCAAAGCCCAAGGTGACATTGTTACATTGCACTTCAACACCTAAACATATTGAGTTTACCATCACATAGGACAAAGAAAAGCAGAAAGATCCTCACAATTTAAAAGCTTAAACAATGAATCCATTATTTAAATTGTTGCAGATTATTTTTCTGTTGATCGACTAATCATTTCAGTTCTAGTACATTGTTTTTATTTGTTAAATAGCACAAGTATAGCAGTTAAAGAAGAAACTTAAAAAAATGTTTGAATTTTAACTGGATTGAATAAATGAACTGGATTTAACATATTTAATATTTAACTTAGCTTGTTTTTAATAAATCTTCAAGTACACTTACATCTTACCACCTATTCAGCTATTAACTATCTGTGATAGGAACAGGAAGAACAGTTTTTCTCGACATTTTATCTCTGCTTTTCAATAAGAAGAAATCAAATTAGTGGTTTTGGAGCTTTGTATGTTGTGTAATAGGTATTAGTTATCATATTAATTAGCATCTGTTTGACACAGTATGGTGGCCAGCTGGGAGCACGAAGGAGGACATTTGGTGTAAGTGTGTGTGCGTGTGTGTGAGAGGTTGCAGGGGAGAAACTCAGAGCGTTTGATTTGTTGTGTTGCTAATGTGACACTGATTATACAGGTCAGAGTAAAACAAAGCGGTGAGACGCTGCAATGCTAATACAGACGCTGTGATAACAGGGTTGTCATCATAAACACACACACACACACACACACACACACACACACACACACACACACACAGATAGACAGATATACCTTCATGTGAACGTATACACATGTACATCTACATGCTTGTGTCCTTGTGAAACACATGCAAAGACACACCAACACACTCATGACACACACATGTGTAGGTCATGGAAACATGTCTCACAATGACTTCAACAAACCACACTGAGCCTTTTTTTTGTATTTTGTAAGAGGTAGACTGTTGCCATGGAGAGAAGAGGTTAGTGAATTTGACCTATGCTATCATGCTAGCTTTGGTCCCGTAGCTGTAATTTCAAATGAGAGAAAAAAAATGTGTTTCTCACTGAATTGATTTATCCCTATGTTTATGAGTAGATAAGTGCAGTGATGCTTAGATGGAGGGTTATTTTCATGGGGTGACTCTTTTGTGTGTATTGTTTTTTTCTAGGCCAATGTTGATGTAGGGAGTACTGTAGCTCTTTTTCTTTCTTTGTGTTTGTGTGTGTGGGTTTTCTGTATGTGCGCCTGTGATTTGTTTGTGTGTGTGCCAATCTCCACCGCAGGTACGGCAAAGGCATGGGAGACATTGTGGTTTATGAAGAGTGGTGCGTGATCAGACTGCCCTGCAGCAGTAACGAAATCAATCACAATAGGACTGAAAAACTAAAAGTGACTAAATATACAGCGTATTTGTTCTGATTTAGTCAGCACAACTTGTTGTTCCATTTAAACTGAGCCAGTTTTGTGGCATTGGTTCAGCTTGCACTAAGGCAGTCAGAAGGAAATAAAACTCATCTCTTATTACCTTTTAACATTATTTGACACAATTAATCCATTGTGTCAAACAGAATGGAGTGTATGTGTGTGTAACATATGGAAGACGACAAGAGAGCAAATAGGGAGCCAAGATATGGTCATCTGTCTGGCTTTTGGGGTAATTTGCAGGGACGGGTGTGAATGTTGGTCGAGATGGGCGGGGACGTGTCAATCATGTGTTTGACAGGGCCTTGTATTGGTTGTCATGTTGCTCGGCAGCCGAGACAGCGGAGCCACGGACCCGGGGGCCACACAGGGGTCACCGTCTGCCCTAAACGGTCCCCTCAACAGCACAGGGTTGCAGATAGGCGAGGCGTTGCTCCGAGGAGGTCAGCCCAGGGGTGATTCAATTCTCTGTGTTTGAGCGTCGGGAGATTGTGTGCTCACCTCTGTCAAACCCTCCATATACAGGTCAGCAAAAATAAGATGAGAGACTCACAGCAGCGGAGACAAGAGACGACATGAGAGAGTATAACCTGTGTGTGTGTGTGTGTGTGTGTGTGTGTGTGTGTGTGTGTGTGTGTGTGTGTGTGTGTGTGTGTGTGTGTGTGTGTGTGTGTGTGTGTGTGTCTGCGTGAATGTATGTATAATTCACCCAACAAGTTTGTGTCTCTTCCATCCTTTCTCCAGTCGTCTGCACAGGCAATGTAGTGGACACCAATGTGCCTCTTAGTTCTCAGTTGACACTTCAAGTCCCCAGTGGGGATACCGAGGGGGTGACTTTGCTTCTGCAGCCTGAGAGACTTCCATATTCATTGTTTCCTGTTTCCCTCTC